>NC_045436.1:83885234-83905589 GCF_002776525.5 Piliocolobus tephrosceles | reverse complement strand
AAAAAAAAAAAAAAAAAAAAAAAAAAAAAAAAAAAAAAAAACACACACACACAAAAAAGGAAATAAAGCCATCGACAACTAGCCTCCAATATAGCCTCCCTTATGATCTAACAGCAAAGATGTTGATGATCTTCTAAAGAAAAATGAAATGAAGAAATCCATTGGAGGCTGACTCCAGAGTAAAGTGATCAGTTTATGTTCAGAAATCATGTAATACCTCAAACCACAGTAGAGCAACCCATGCGGAGCTGATAATGAAAGGTATTTAAGATACTCTGACTTTAGTTAATACCAGATATAAGGGAAACGTCGTTTAGGACAGCATTTAAAGAAGCTTGAAGATAATTTCTTCATCTGTTTCTCTTTAGTTCTCTGAGTTGTTTCTCTCTCTCTCTCTGTCTCTGTCTCTCTCTGTCTCTCTTTTTCTCTTTCCCCCACCTCCCTCCTATAGCTAGAGTTCTTAGAATATTATCTCTAAGATAGGGGAAAATCCCTGATTTTGGAAAAAGTATTTAAAAATTATTACCTATACAAATTTATGAGAAAAATCGGGTTTACTGGTACACAAGAATGCAGTAATTTTGAGCTGCAGAAACTATAATTTAAAAAGTCTTCTCGTAAATTCTTCAAATCAATTATCCGACTTCCTCTAGAAATTGATCTTTTTTTCAAAGAGAAATGAACTATGAAGCAAACTGACAAACCAGTGAATGGATATGGAGAAAACTACACAAAGATCCTGACCACATTTCCGCTGGAATCTTCATACTATGAAACCATCAGAGGTTCTGCCCACAGCAGCACAGCCTCAGAAAAGCATGATTGGCAGTTTTAGTTGGTGCAAAGCTGTCATTGGAAATCAGGCAAACTAATCTCCTTCAGCATCTGAAGATATCTAGGCACATACCTAGATATCTCATTAGGATGTTAAATTCTCGGGGCTCTCAAGAAAAGGGAAACATCTAATTAGAATATATAAATATCTTTATGTTAAAATTATTAATCACATGTGTCCTCAAAATCTAGATCATAGTGGATTTTGCCTAAAACAGGGGAATAGAACAAAGTTGCCCAATTTTTTTCTGCTTATTTATTATTCCTGCATCAAAAATGTATATATTCCAACAGTTGTCAATCTGAACTTCTTCTAGGTCACGATATATTTCCCGTTTGGAATTCCATTAGTGTTTCCAAAAGAGACAATCCAAAATCATTGACAATATTCTGTGAGACAAAGAATTTCCTGATTAGTTATCTGAGCACACCCATGTCACTTTTTACAGGTAAATCAGCATTTAATTATATACAATTTTCTGTCATTTGTGATTTTCCAACATACATTATTTCTCATTTTCACTTATGAAGAGCAAGGCATAAAATAATGTCAGTCTTTTAGGGAGTTAAGAATTCATTGAAATGTTAATAGTCAAGTAATTGGCCTAGTAATCTCTTCTTTCTATAGCTCTGTATATCATATAATGCATCAGATAGTGATCAACCAAGATTATGTCCAAACATGGATATAATTGATTGATTTGTGAGCCACTATTCTGGGATTCTGAGTAATACTCTATGTGTAATACATCCATATGCAGTAGAAGTAACTCCTGATTAATATTTTTTACAATAAGAGATTTTTTATTGAATGTTTTAAGTCTACATTAATATAAAACTTAAACGCTTTTTGTGTTATTTTATGGAGCAGAAGAGGAAGAACTCTTGAAACTCCATCTATTTAAATCAACAGTCTCAGTAACTTACATTATTATGAATGAATAATCTCAATCTTTTTCAAGTGACAACCATACTCCATTCTCTATAATATTTATCTTCTACAAACCCCAAATATAAACCTATGAGTAACAAAGGAAACTAAAATCTATTGCATGCCTATCTACTATTGAGCCAGTTCTGGTATATGTGCTTTTATCTGGCTTACTAAATTGACTTAGGCCCTACAGCTACATTGAAAGATGTGTGAGAGTCGATTTTTCACTGCTCTGTGAAGTCTCCTTAATAAATAAGAAAACAATAAAATAAATGAAAATGTTATTTAAAGTTTCCCAATAAACTGTCCATGTAAAGTACAGTTGATGGACACAAGTTTCATTTTAGCAGATGTCTCTTGGGCTTGTAGACTGCCATGCTCATTGAAGTCATTTCAAACAGATGCATAAATGTCTACATAGCCCCACCCAATGCATATTATGAACATGTTTTTAACCTGTTGATTGGTTTTCTACAAAATGTGCCATTCGGTCTTTTGTCATACAGCTAAAAAAGCTGTTTGTAACTCTCCGATGACAATAACGTTAAGCAAAATTCAGAGAGCCAGAGAATAAGTGTGTACATATATGCAAACACACACATGCATACACACAGAATGTGAATGGCAAGTCCATGAATTGTTACTGAATGCATAATTAGTACAATGCTGCTACACTACCATTCCCTTCATCTGTTCTACTTGTATTTGCCTGATTTTTTAAATCTGCATAAATTTAAAGAGTACAAGGGCAATTTGTTACATGGATATATTGCCTAGTGATGATGTCTGTGCTTTTTGTGTAACCATCACCCAAAAAATGTACCCATAAGGTAATTTCTCATCGCTCACCCCCTCCCACCTGCCCTTCTCCCTGAATCTCCAATATCTGTTATTTCACACTCTGTACGTCCATGTGTATACATTATTTAGGTATTTTTATTGAAAGTTTTCTCAGGTGAGAAATTAGCTTGATAAAACCTCAACCTGGAAATAGTATTGAGATTTAATTTTATGTGTGTTACTATGGTCTCGAAAGTGTTCATATGTTTTCTAGATATTTAGTAGTGTTTCTTAGAACTCTAATAAAATACTGTTGGAACTTGATCATTGAAAAGAAGATACACTTTGTAATTTGTGGGGTGTCAGAAGGTCAATCTGTTGTTGTGATAGCTGCTTTTGGAAAATGACAACAATAAGTAAGTAGTAACTCCTTTCCTGAGCTTATTAGTCTTAATTTGGAAGTCTTTTGAATTCAAGCGTCTCTTTCTGACTGCCCTCCTGCTCACTACTACTGAAACCACGCAGGAGTCTTTCCTTTAATTAATTAGGGTATAATTAAACAGCAGGTACCCAAGCAGAAGCTGGAGAGTTGGTTCCATCTGTTCTCCAGGGTCTCACAATGGCAAAAAGAGAGTTCCCTCACATATTTTACCTTAAGCAGTTTTTGTAGTTTAATTTTAAGCTATCTCTTTTATAAATTGCTCTTATGATTTCACTTGATAATTTAACACTTCCAAATTGCAGCCCCTCCAGCATTTACCCTGAAAACATACAAAAAAGAATTATGAAGGGAAAAGAGAGCATTCCATAAAATTCAGATCAGCAAACTCAATTAAAACAATATATCATGCACGTATTATGTAAAGCAGTGGGCAGACTCCGTTCCGTGAAAGCAATCAATTTTATTTTAAAGATAGAGAAATGTAAAGACATGGAGAAGACTGACAATATTCCAGAATGTAAAAGATGGGACAGAATTTATGGGAGCCCTACATTAGATCTGATTTCTAGTCTGGAGGAGCCCCTGAACATTCAAAACCAAGAATGTAATTTTTGCTAAAAGAATATTTTTGAAAACACTGAGTAAAACTGGCAATATTATGTACTCAAATACTAGAGCACTTATATCACTTACTACTCCATATTTTAACTTTTATGAATCATTCTTGTTTCTTCAGTAAAGTTTTTAAGTTTATTGAGAAGATAACTGTTAGATTCATTTCTTCATCCCCACAAGAGATACTGGAGTGTTTAGTCACTCTTTGATGAATGGCAGTCATTCAACCAGCTATTCTTTTTTTTTGTTCACTATATAAATAAACCCCACCTTCTCATTGATGGCAGCATGCTCAAATCTAGAAAAGGCTAAGACTTTGAAAGATTTTCGGGATCACAGTTTGATGCTCTTTCAAATTAAACTTGATCTATTTAAGTTATGTTTTCAGGATGCTTATCACTTAAACACAAAGAATGGTTTTAACGAATATCGCACAGTGTGGGATATTTGGGGTGATGACAAAAATAAAGGAAATTCACAGATTAGATTGTGATATATACTTATTTTGTCCAGACATTAGGAAAACAAGTAAACTTATTTGCCAACAATAATAAGTCAAAACACTACCCACTTTAATTTTCACTTTGTCATAAGAAGATTAAGAACCAACATACATATTCACCATACCATCCATTGATTGATTCAATGAATATATACTAACTTTATGTGGTGAGTAAACACTAATCCCTACATACATACTTAAAAGACTGTTAATCAAATTATAACAAAATATTTTAGGAACAAGTATATTGCAAAAAAAGGTAAACAGTACTACAAGAACATATAGTAAAGGCATTTCACCAGTTCAAGGAGACAGGAAATGATCCTTTTGTTGAGATGACAGCAGTGAGTTGAACTTGATTAGGTGGAAAAAAAAAAAAAATGAGTTTCTGACCGCAGGAAACAGGATGTGTGAAAGCTGTTTCTAAGTGTTGGTAGAACTATTGTAGTAGTCCAAATAAGGGATGATGGCTGGGTGGTGGTTGTAGGATGGAGTAAAAGGAACAGACTTCAGAGATATATGTAACTATTTTCACAGGACATTGTGATGGTTCGTACACTACTATGGGTTTTAATATATACACAAACCATGACTTGTGAAGGGCAAATGAAGTTTAGTATGATTAAGATTTTAGATAGCACACATAAAAGAATATATCCTGTCACATATAGTTTACTTGTCAGTAAAAGTCAACGCCATAGATTTAATGCAAAGGAAAGGCTAGAAATCTCTAGGTTGCCAGCAGGTGAACGTGATAAGCTTTGTGACAATTGAAGAGATGCCAAAGATGTTATTGAAGTCAAGAGAGATAATATGTGTGTGTGAGCAGTAATAATGTAACAATCTATTTAAATGGATATATTCAATATGAAAGATCTTAACACAAACCTTATAGCAATGGCATTCTTATATACCTAAATTTGCAAATAAAATATCATTTGTCTGATTTGATGTAAATTCTTTGTCCAACGTAATGTAAATAATGTAAATGATCAACTTTGATGTATCATGATTGTCAGTTCAAAGACTAACAACTACAGGATGTGAAATTGTATGTTGAGGATAGACACAGGTCATTAGAGATGATTACCACTACTCATTTAAGATATGAATAGAATAGCAAAATTAATCAGGAAGCTTAAAATTAATATAATACAAAATTCAAACTAAAATATAATTTGGATTACTTTAACCATATCTTACCCATTACATAGGATAAAATGACATTCTAACTTATTCTGAAGTCAACCATTCTATAGATGCAGGAAATAAGTAACAAAGGATACAATAAATCATATACACATGTATATAGTACAATGGTATTATAATATCCATATAGCACTGAATAATGCAGATATAATACCAAAATTTTGCAGAAAAAATAAGGCTTCTTATATTATCTATATATCTATTTGCCTGTTATTCAAGAGTATCTATACAGAATAGCAGAATTATGAAAATTCACCTGCTAAACTGCATTTGAATGTATTTTGGAAAAAAGCTATGTTAAAAAACAAATACCTTGACAAACTCATCAGTTACTACGTGGTATGTAATTTAAATACATTAGAGGATATTGACAATTTTAATACCAATCATCTCTATCCCTATTTCTGCATTTCAGAGGCCAACACTTTCAGTTATTTTAGTTTTTCACTCTAGTATGTCTATCCCTTTTTAGAACAGCACATTTGTAGTGTTATTTATTGATTTACCATAATAATATCAGTTGGCTTCCTGTTTAGAGAAGAATTTAGTTCGTTTACATTGAGCCTCCCCTCACTTTCCCTCTATACTGTTGCCCAACAATGTTTAATTAACTCAATATCCAGATTTTATATTGTTATGACTATGTAAATATTGTTCACCATTAAATCAAGTAGTGTTTTATGTTATTTTCATTTGAGAACATTTTTTTTCCCAGAGAGCTACTAAATGCTTATGTTTCATCCACTTATTCATTCATGATCCAATTGATATTTTCTTCCTACTCCAGCAGACTTTTCAAATACCTGTTGAACACACTTCATATTTTCAAATGCCTTGACTGTTTTGTCAGTTCTACAGGCTTCGTCATCTGGTCTGTCAGAAACAATGTCCTTATACATGTCAGTTTTTTAATGAGAACGTTATTATTTTGCATGGATCAGATTTATTTGCCCCGGTAAACATCTTTTTTTCTGCAACCTTTTTTATTCCTGTTTCAATCTAGATTATCTGCTGCCTCAAAGCCATCAACCTGGTATTTCTTGTCACCACTTTCATAGCTTAGGTATCTATTTCCTAGGTTCCTACGTTTTAGTGCGTTCTTGTATCACAGGTGAGTATGTTTTAACACCTTTATATATTTTTAAATTTCTTTGACCAAACTCACAAATAATAAAGAGTTTGAGTGTAGAATTCTAGATTTTAAAATATTGTGACTGCCAAATGTGTAGGCATTGCTCTAATATTTTCTAGCAAAGTTAAAAATTTTTTTTTCTTTTAGATACTTCAACTTTTGTCTCACACAAGTCTTCCTTTTATTTGGAGGTCCTTTATTTTATCTCTGATGTTCACAAAATTCACAGTAATATAATTTAACCTTGGTGATTTATCTTTTATAATTTGGGACACTATCTGAAGTTTCATGGTTTTAGTTCTGGAAATGATGTTGTGTTATTTCTTTGATAATTTTCTATCTTTCAGATCTTAGAAAATATGTGATACTTCCTACTCTGGATTGTCATTTTAATTTCCTGTATGTTTTGGATTTTTTTCTACTCTTATTTTGTTCTATTTTACTTTCAGAGTTGTTTGTTCCATTAAATCTTGGAACTTTTCTACTGATATTTTTTTAATTTGAGATATCATCTTTTTAATTTCTAAAATATATATTCTAAGTTAGATTTACCTCAGTGTCCTGGATTTTTATTTGATAAACCTAGAAACCTCAATAATAAGTACATTTTTTATCTTATTCTTACACACACATCACATATACACAAGGACACATATAACTATACTAAAAAAAAAAAACTTTCATAAAACTACATCTGGCTGGGTGCAGTGGCTCACAGCTGTAATTCAAGCACTTTGGGAGGCTGAGGCGGGCAGATCATGAGGTCAAGAGATCGAGTTCATCCTGGCCAACAAGGTGAAACCCCATCTCTACTAAAAGTACAAAACTTAGGTAGGTATGGTGGCACGTTCCTGTAGTCCCAGCTACTTGGGAGGCTGAGACAGAAGAATCACTTGAACCTGGGAGGCAGAGGTTTCAGTGAGGTGAGATCACACCACTGTACTCCAGCCTGGCAACAGAGTGAGACTCTGTCTCAAAAAAAAAAAAAAAAAGAAAGAAAGAAAGAAAAAAAAAATTCTAACCTTACACTTGCCATGCATTTTGATATTTTATAACCTTTTTATTTTTCTTTCTAATTTCTTTCTTTCTTTATTATTGATTTGACCACATGTTGGTGTTTGTGGAGGGAGCAGGAAATGCCCTGCTATAACATGATAAAGCTGTGAGCAGATCTTTTCATTAAAGCAATTTTTAATATCAGTATCCATAGGCCTTTCTTTCAGGCTGGTCAGTTACTGCAGAGAATTCTTCATAATCGTCACTGGCAAATACACATTTGTATGTCTCAGTTTTTCTATTGCTGGGTAGTGGCAGAAGGCATCTTGATTCAGTGCAGTATATTTCATATAAGTCCTTCATTTCAGTCTTTTAACTTATTACTAATTCTCTGCAGATTTGATAACTCCAAAGCTAGAACCTTTTAAGTTCAGTTTCTCCAGAGATAAACCTGGAGTTGAGGGTCATTTCCTAGTTGTGCAAAGTGAGGGACATTTATTCGTTCTGCACCTAGATTGTATCAGTCAAGCTTGAATAAGTTTTGCTATAGTGAAAAAGAACCCAAAATCTTCAACTTTAAGAAATAATAATAATTTCTTAATCATACCATATGCCTATTACATATTGAGTTTCATTTCTCTTCATCTCATTCAAGGACTCATGAAGATGGAACATCAATCATCTTAAATTTGGCTAGGAACCATTCTGTAGAGAAGAGAGGTCTCTGGAGGGCCTCACATTGGCTGGTGTTTCCTCTGACTTGAAGTGACCTAAGTAAGTTACTTCATCCCACATCTAATTAGCCAGGATGAATCTTCTGGTCCCACCCACCCACAAGAGATTTCAGGAAGTACAAGCCTACCTGTGCCCAGATAAAAAAGAGAGGGAGCTATTTGATCAAACCATAATGGTTTTTTGTTTGTTTGTTTGTTTTGAGATGGAGTCTCACTCTGTCGCCCAGGCTGGAGTGCAGTGGTACGATCTCAGCTCACTGCAATTTCCACCTCCCTGGTTCAAGCGATTCTCCTGCCTCAGCTTCCCTCAGCTGGGATTACAGATTACAGGCACATGTCACCATGTCCGGCTAATTTTTGTACTTTTAGTAGAGAGGGAATTTCATCATGTTGGTCAGGCTGACCTTGAACTCCTGACCTCGTGATCCTCCCACCTCAGCCTCCCAAAGTGCTGGGATTACAGGCGTGAGCCACCATGCCCAGAAAACCATAATGTTAACTACATAAACCTTTAATTACATCCTCATATCCCTTCCACTTGAGTTCCTTAAGCCTTAGACTACCCATGGAGCTGTGAAGCAGATTGGACACTTCTTGTTGATAAGCTTCCATGTAAGCACAAATACTCTAACTTCTGCCTCTTGGATGGGTCTGTATCACTGCTTTCCTCTCTTCCAACCTACTGTTTCACTTGTGCCAGTGTTTGTCTTAGTAGCCTGGCACAAATTGATTGTCTTATTGTCGTTTTAGTAATGTTTTAGAAGAAAATAGCTATGTCGTTGCTATGCAACTGCCATGTTTACATAGATTTTTGACACACCTCTGTTTGTAGGTGAATCTTGACATATCACTGAAAAGAAAGTAGAAGTAGTTGCCAATGTCTTTCTTTCAAGAAACATCAGATTCATCTTGATCTTTTCTCATTTTACCTTTACCTAAATCCAGATGAATTATTTCACTTCTGTCTTAGCCTTGTCTCTTTCTCTCTATATTTGCCCTAGTGAAGGTACTATTTCTTTGAAGTTGTATTATTCTAAGAGTTTCCTTCCAGATTCTTCTAACTATACTTTCTCTCATGTATTATAATCTACCAAAATGTTATGGCCTCCATTGCTTAACATTCCTTACTGGCTCTCTGTGGCTTAAGTCTAGATTTCTAAAGATGATACTAATGACTCAATTTGATTTCGTCCTAGTCTGATTCATTAATCAATTATAGCTTTCTCTAATTCCCTAACTCACCTCCTTGTTACTGTCAACCTTTCTCTCTGCTTGATATTTCTTCAACCCTAATTTCATTTTCTTAAAGGCATGCCCATATTTGAGACTTAACACATGTGCTAACCTAACCCCCACATGGAAGTAGTTTTCCCGTTTCAACATTCTAACAACAAAATTACCACTACCATTTAGAGATATTTACAATGAAAATCTTATTTTCATTGTAATAGTTATACTCTGCTTTAATTGAGCAGTTTCAGCCACACAAGAAAAGGTTTCACCTGATAGTGCTAGATTGTGAGGGTCTAGCACAATGAATCTCCAATGAAACTCCAATCATGAATCTCCAATGAAACTCCAATCATCCAATGAAACTCCATTAACTTTGGATATGTGTCTCAATTTCACATGCAATAGAGGGCAAGGATTATGTTATCATGTATATCTCGAAATGCCTAGAAAAACACCTTTAAGAAAGATGAGCTTTATTTAATTCATTTACATTTTTATTCAACTTACTGACTCGCAGAGATGTTCCCATGAGTATCTCCAGGTTCCCCAAATTCTCAACATTAAATCAATTAATTCAATCTTTTGGTAATATTCTCTTCTGTTGTAACCTATAACAGATTTGGTAGTTGCTCCATGTAATTGGATGTGCCAAAATGTTCAGTTGTTCTGATTCTCCATGGACAACCTAGTCAGATGGTCAACTGGCAGGCACCCAGAAATGCTAGTTCTATTTATTAAGTACTATCCAAACAACTAAATCTTACAGATGCTGACAAAACTACTAGATTTTTATTGTGCTGATTTGCTGATTGTTACAATTATATGAAAATAACTATTTCTTAAGGACATGTTTTTGGATCAATGACAAAATTTTAGAACTTGAATGTTAAGAACAGAGTTGCTACCATTTCTTTTAAAACTGCATTTCCTAGTTTTGGTTCAAAAATGTAACACTGAAATTTTGAGTTAAGTACTTCACTAAGTGGGAGGGGTGCACCATATCTTGACCTGTATCAATTTAGTCATGATTTGAAAAGTACTGAAGTCAAACCTGCAATAAAGGACAATTATATCATACTAAAGTTAAAGTAAGTCAGCCAGTTAGCAAATAAGGATCCAACTACCAGAGGCAGGCAATACAAAAATCCAAAATAAATTTTATTCTCAGAGGTGACAGAGCACTGATTCTCCAGCATGCTTGGAGGAGGCCATGAGGTTAGATCAACCCAGATGGAATTTCATGTTTTGCTGCATGAAATTTCCATGATGGAAATGGAAGATGGGAGAGAAGAGAGGGGGAAAAGAATAAAAGCAAACAAAAACTAAATGGCTTCAATTTCCAGATATGAAGAATAGAAATAAGTGAAACTCCATTAACTTTGGATATGTGTCTCAATTTGGATTTTATTTTCACTGTAGTGAACATGTTCACAGGTGCATAGAGAAAGAAAAAATTGAAGCCAACAATCTGATTCAAACAGACTAAAATGACCATTTATTTCTAAAGTGCAAAGTGTTTGAGATCAAAGATATTTACTAAAATACCTAGATTCTGAAATGTGGCTAGTCTGATAATACCACTTCAATTTATCATGTAAAAACAATAATGCTAGTGTTTCTGGGTCTCTGTTTAGAAAGAATTATAATAAAAGCTATACTGTATAGAGAGTTAAAAATATTTTTGTATTTTGACATAGGCCTTCTGTTCACTTGTCTTGTGAAGACAGGCCCTTCTTTATATCATTCGATCTGAAAGTTTCTTTAAACTACACTTTGAATGAGACTGCCTATTTCTTTAGTTCAGCAACTAAGCAGTAAGTCCACAAATTTATAATTTATAGAAAAATATATTTGTACATAAGTCTGCTGTAGGAGTTTACAGTTCAATTATCTACTGTATTATTTTCAAGTTCATTTGAGAAACACTTAAAATAATGCAATTATTTTCCAATGGCAATTGTGTGTGAGTTTTAATATATTAAAATTTAACAAAGAAAGAATAATGTAAGAAATCACATTCTTCAATGCCTATACTATTCTTTAAGAAATAATATAGAATAGTGGGAGAAACAATATCAAAAAGAAAAAAAGAAGCATACCACAATTTCTAATAGCAAATTAAAAACCACAGGATGAAAAACTCATGGCTCTTATTCCTAGAAGATATAAACTAGTGTTACTACAGCATTAAACAGAATTTTAAAGGAGGTACTAGATGGTTAGTAACTTGCAATACTTAATATCTAGAACTTGAAAACAAATTCACTTTACACTTTTTCACCACTGGCTATATTCCTGGAGTTAGAAAAATATATATTATTTTCTTGTTTGCATTATTCTGTCTGGGTCAACAGTTAATAAGTAGTAAAAAAATTCACCATTCTCACGGTGGGACTTCATCTAGTAAATACTTGTGAGCTCTCCACATGCATTTCAGGCACAAATTTTTTATCAAACCTTATCTGTTCCCATATTCCTTACATCGTAATATACTCGCATACTTAATTTTTTAAGGTAGTGTGGCACTATTTGTGTTTTATGTCACTTCAAATGCTTCTGAGAATCATGTCAAAAACACCTAGATAGAGAAAAATTTCCAACATGAAAGAGTTTTCAGTAATATTTAGGAAGGACAGTGGAAAGGTAAAAAGTCACCAGACCTTCACAATCTAGCACTATCAGGTGGAACCTTTTCTTGTGTGGCTGAAACTGCTCAATTAAAGCAGACTATAACTATTTTGGTTTACTGTGGCCTGTCATATCAATAGAGTTGCATATGCAACAGTCAAATCAACCATCTAGTGGCCTGTATTGATCATCAAGACAGCTGAGGTAAACGGTTCTGCTGTGCCATAGGGGTCTGTTTGCTTGGCCATATATAGTCTCAGCGAGATATGCACTGGAATATTAATTATGAAGACAAGCAAGAAACGAGAGAATGTGTGCTGAAAACCCCCACAGAAAGCAGCAGTCTTATTTCCCACAGAGTTCCACAGCATACACAGACGTTCTCTGCTCAATGAGCACAGGCAGAGTTGTTGTCCTGCTGCTTTATGTTAATTAGAGAATAAATAAGTGGCCAACTGTAGTCTGTGGGCATATGTTGGTCAACTGTCTCTGTCTAATTAGGTTGTAAGCCCTCTGGGCAGGGACCTCATTTAAATCTATGTTCTGGAAAGCACTTAGTGCCTTTGTTGAGGCCTAGTGAATGTGAAAGACTAGGGCAAATGGCCGAGGTTTAATAAGGAAGAAAAAACTTTCAAGAATTTGTGTCGGCGAGTATGTGTATGTGTGTATGTGTGTTTGGTATCTTGAGAAATGCTAACTAAATATTTTGGGCAAAGAATGCAATATCACTTTTGATAGACTAACACCCCATATGTTGCTTTTTGTAGCGTAATACATATATGTAATTAACATGAAATTTATATGTAATTTAATGAAATAAATTCTGTATAAATTTATGTGTATATCTTCTAAATTATACAGAGTATTTGCAGACGTAATAAGCATAAACATCAAATGAATATATACTAGTTTAATTTGAGTGTCTGAGCACTTACAGCATGTATTGCATAGTTTGCATGTGTGTGTGAATGTGTTGTGGGAAGAAATGAAAACCAACGAAATGAGAAAAGGAAAGGCTATTTATTCTTTCCTTGCTATAGCAAGGGAGTCTGCCACTGTCACTCTCGTTTTGGCAGGCACTCAAAGGCAGACAGAGGAGTGGGAAAGCTTTATAGTGGAAAAGAAAAAAGACTTTGGGTATATCCTGATTGTAGGCTGTTGATCTTGGGAAACTAGGCAGGATAACTGGAACCAGGGAATCCTATGTGATTGGTTAGGAGTACATATTTGGCTTTCTCTGACTGGCCCCAAGTTCAAGTTGGGGACAAAAATAAGGGAAGCTGTCAGTTATTAATCAAGCCTTGGACATTTTGAGCTGATTGTTACAGAAGTTATTGTTTAGCTTTCTGGATTGTCACCAGAGAGATTCCTGCAAGTCTGACCTATAACAGGTTGGTTTCCTGGTTTGTTTATTGTGAATGAAAGGTTAGTTTCCTAGGCAAGTTGTTGCAGGTTGTTGGTCTCCATTTCATTTTTATTTTTTTAGAGAGGGGGGTCTTGCTAAGTTGCCCAAGCCTGACTCAAACTCCGAGGCTCACTTAATCCTCCTGTCACAGCCTCCAGAATAGCTGGGACAGCAGATGTCCACCTCCAGAGTAGCTGGGACAGCTGTACTCACAGTGCCCAACTACTCAAACTTCCACTTTTATATATGATTTGGCCTTTGTCTGTTTATATATTCAGTTTCTCAGTGTGTTGTATATATGATTGGATGTGTGCATGTGTGTTTTGTGTTTATTTTTGCAATACTGTAAGAGTGCTTTCAGATGCACACATATTTAAGTATTCTGGTATCTATTAACCATTTCTGTTCAGTGGGTATTCTTTATTTTGTTTGTGTGCATGTATGTGAGCTTGTGTCTATGTATGGGTATGGTTCCTGGCTTTCTCTTCTTGTCACTCCCTGTATCCTCTGATGCCTGGCACTCCATGTCTGTTGCTCTTAATTTCAGAATAGTGAGGTGAAGTTCCAGAAGCAAAAGGTAACAAAATAGAAATTAAGATATACACATTTATATATGTGTGTTTATAAATTTGTGTGTTTAAAGAATACTTCTTTTCTGTGAAGTTAGTCATTCATTTTTTTGGACCCCATAACATTAAATTGTATATTGTTTTTCATTTACATATGTGTATGTGTACATACGTGTCTGTAATATGTCTTTTTCCTCAAGAGGCTTCAAGATTCCCAAGGGCAAAAACCAAACCTTACTGTTCTTTATGCTTTTTGCGTTTTCCCCTAATGCTAGCCAAAGTAGTTTTCAACAAATACCTGATGGTTGATTCAAACTATGTCTATTTATGGTGTATTTAAAAATCCCTACATTAAGAAAATTTCAAATTACTTAAACACTAAAATTGCTTTATTCCTTAATTAATTATCAAAGATGAATGTATATATCGTTGACAAGGGATAAGACAGTGGCTGTGGCCACAAGCATCTAACAGTATTTCTCATATTCATTTATCATAGAATGTAGATAATTAATGCCATGAAATACCCTAAAAACATATTGTCTAAAATAGTTAACTTTTATATCCTCTTCCTAGATTGAAAAGAAATTGTTGACATTTTAGAATATAATAAAATATTATATTCTAATATTTTAAGACAGAATTTGTTTTTTATTCCATGGATCTCTGATGCCACTCAATGGATGTCCTCTAAAGATGAAAAGCAGATGTTTGTGACTATGGAAGAGCGATGACAAAAATGTCTTATGGTTTGCCTGCTGTCCTCTTTTATATTTGTAGAGAATAAAGTAGAGATTTTAAAATTATTAGGCCAGCTTATTCATTTAGGGAATATATTCTTTGAATTAGTTACCCTCACATATTCAATTAGCCTGAGAATGTATGCTTTCACTGCATGTTCTTTCTGCTGTCCAAAAGCTTTTTGTTATTCCAATATTTTCTCTGCCTCTTCTTCCCTCCTTTTCACAAAACTACTGGCTCTCAACCTAATGGCTTAACTCCTCAGAAATAATTGTAGAAAAACAGATCCCCCTTAAATAATTCTCAGAAACAGCCAGGTGTGGTGGCTCATGCCTGTAATCCCAGCACTTTGGGAGGCCGAGGCAGGCGGATCGCCCAAGGTCAGGAGTTTGAGACCAGCCTGGCCAACATGGTGAAACCCTGTCTCTACTAAAAAATACAAAAAAATTAACCAGGCATGGTGGTGGGCGCCTGTAATACCAGCTACTCGGGAGGCTGAGGCAGGAGAATCGCTTGAACCTTGGAGGCGGAGGTTGCAGTGAGCTGAGATCACGCTGCTACACTCTAACCTGGGTGACAGAGCAAGACTCTGTCTTAAATAAGTAAATGAAATAAAAATGATCCTCATAAACTTTGAAGTAAATCAAGTCTTCAATTATGAAAAATAAACTAGCCTTATTTCTGAATTCCCACCTTTGCCTCATTCTCATTCTGCTCCTCCATTCTTTACCTTGCATTCTCTGTGCTACTCTTCTTAATACTGAGCTTTATTACACAACGTTTTTATTTACTGTTTAAGTAGACTCCCTGTTTTTGTGACTTTCTGAATACAGTAGTCACCTTCCACTACTGAAGGTCAGTGTTGCCCTTGTTGAACTGCTGTCAGGTATTCGAGAAGAGTCTCTGTCCATGTCCTGATTAACTAGAGTAGAGATATCCCAGGTCTACTGGGATTTGTGAACTCAACCTTCTCTGGTAACCCTAACACTGATTCTTCTTCCCATGTACAGAGAGATGTGTATCCTCACTTTATCACAGATTTTGTCTTCCAGGTTTTTTTTCTAATTAGGATATCTCTGTTACCAATTTCTGTTTTAACATCTTTGGGGGTAAAACACTTGTTTAGTGAAAGTGCCTTTTTCTCTTAGCAAAAAATATCAAGAATCTCTCTAGGGCCTAGTACTGAATATCGCCTAACTGTTCTTTCCCATGGTGCCTATTTCATAAAGGTTTTTTTATTTTTTTAAGAAAACCTTTGCTAACACCACCTTTTCATGTATATAATTCCCCTTCACCCATGACTTTTTTAAAAAACAAATCATTCCCCCAAAATTGTGTAAAATCCAGTTTAAAACCGATAACATCCATGAATCCATCTAAATGACGTTATTCCTGACTTCTTTCCCTCCTTTAACTCTCCCTATCTATCCATCTCTATCAATCATTGTTTGAAAATTCATATTGTTGCTCCCCAATTAAATGAAAGTTTTTAGATACTGTTAATTAAAATGAATTATTATGACTTTAATTGAGATGTAACTATATACCAAGCACTTAGTCAAGCGGTTGATATTTACTATCTCATTTACTTTTTATGACGTCCATTTGCAGCAAGCATTAGGCCCATTTTAAATGCAGAAAATTGGACATTAGAGAAAGTTTCTTGACCAAAGTCACCTAGCTGGTAAACAATAGAGCCAGGATGTATTTCTTTTATCCCTTTCTTGCTTACCATTTTGTGACATAATATATATTTAATTACATATGTTGTTATTTGCCACTAAAAGGTAAATTTTTAAGGGCAGAGATTTTAATCTGTTTTTGTTCATCGTTTTGTCTCAAATAATGCTTACCTCTAATAATATCTCTGTCCCTGAGTCAACCAACCAATCAATAAGAAAAGGGTACAACATGAAATTTACAATCAAAATATCCTTTTATATAAAAAAAGAAATGATTCAAATCATGATTTTATCATTACTTAGCAGAGTTCAAATTCCAGGTGTTGCTTACCGCATGCTTTTTTGAATTATTTTAAAAACCAGAATTAGATAAAATAATGATACATTGTGAAGAATCTAAATCAATTCCTTTGTTGATAGTAAGGAATGTAGCATAAATATATTAATTCTCCAAAATATAAGCAAAATCTTGAAAGCAACGATTATCTTTACATTAAGAATATAAAAGTATTAACATTTTTCTGTTTACCAATACTAATATCCAAAGCCTCTTGGGCACATTTGAGAAACTTCCTAAAATCATTTTAAAAATAAACAAGCTTATTTATTATTTAAATAATAAAAATAAATAAGCAGACATCTTTTATTTTTTACACACTGAAAGTATTGGATAAGGGAGATAGAACTCTGAAGTTGAGTCATAAGTTTCATGTCATTCTTAAAAATCAATTTTACAACACCAAACATCCTTCCAGAACCTTCTGAGATTGTCTCCCATCCCCTGCTTATTTTTTTATTTCCTTTTATTTGTAGTTGGCAGGTAATAATTGTACATATTTAAGGGGTATGGAGTGACATTTCCGTCCATGTATACAAAGTGTAATGATCAAATCAGGGTAGTTAGCATATCTACCACCATGAATGTTTATCATTTCTTTGTGTTGTGAAGATTCAAAATCCTTCCTTCTAGCATTTTGAAAGTCCACACTAAATTAGTGTGAACCATATCCATCCTACAGTGCTGCAGAACAATAGAACTTACTCCGTCCATCTAACTCTAACTTTGTATTGGCTAACCAACCCCTCTTGCCCACCCTTCCCAGCCTCTAATAACTACAATTTCTCTATTTCTATGAGCTCAATTTTTTTTTAGCCTCCACATATGAGTGAGAACATGTGGTATTTATCTTTCTATGCTGGGCATATTTCACTTGTAAATGTCCTCCAGGCTCATCCATGTTGTTGTGAATGACAGTATGGCTTTCCTTTTTATTGCTAAATAGTATTCCATTGTGTATATATACTACATTTTTATTATTGATATATCCACTGATGGATATTTAGTTGATGCCATATTTAGGCTATCGTGAATTTTCTAGGATTTTGAACTCTATTGAAAGATCTAGGTTTTTAAATTTGTGTTTAAACATTATTATTTTTAACTACAAATATATATATTTATGTCAGTAAATCAGTTGTGTATTTAGTGAGGCTATACTCTTTTCCTGTGGGTTTTATTTTTTAAATGTGGATTAAAAATGACACAGTCATAAATCTTAAATACCACATTCATGTTTAACAAAAAATAATTTTCCAATGATTTGCTTAGCAAAAAACAAAACAATATTGTAAACTGTCAAAGAAGAAAGCAAATCACAGTTCCACTGGGAAACAAAAGTGTCTTTCTTCTCTAAATACTGAAGCAATATCTGTACAATATCAAATGTATTTAAAAGGCTAATCAGACAGATGCCATGATGGGCACAGAACAGCCTACTTTTCTTCTTTCAAAATCCTGGTTAAGCCACAAGTGAAAGGAAATGGAGTATCAGGGATAAAAATGGTTAAAATGCCTTCTTATAGCCTTTCCATTTTCTTTTAAAAAACATTTTAGGATGTAATATTTAGTATTTCTGAAAGGACTTAATATACATATTAATTACAATAAATAAACCAAGCACCATGAACCCAGTTCCTAATTTTCAAAGTGCACCAGCATAGCATTGTTGATGCTATTTCTGGAATTTCTTTCTATTTTCATTTCATTTTTTTATGATGACATCTTAGGATTGGGGACAGATAATTGATTTCCCTCAAGAAGAATCTTTATTTCCTAGGTAACTTTTGCAACAAGTAATACATCAAAAAGAGGGAGAGGGAGCTATATATTTCAAGATACAAGCAGGTTATGATGGAGCAAATTTTCGATAAATAACTTGCTAGATTATTTTAATTTCTGAACGGCCCAAGATTAAGTACCCAATCATTATGCCAAACCTCATTTTTCTTTCGTAATGGTTTACCTCAGAAAAGGTGCTCAAAATAAAACTCATGTAGTCCATAAATATTAAATAAATTATTTCCATATGCCAGGCACTGTTGCAGGTGGTCAGTATGTAAACAGTAATAAATGAGACAGATGGAGCCCCATTCTTATACTGCTGACATTTAAAAAGGGCACAACAATTGAATATTTAATGCCCTAAAGAAGTAGACAAAATGCAAAAGAAAGTAAATAATGGAATGATGTATTTTTATATTAGTAGAGTTAATAAAGTAGGATATCAAAAAGAGTATACTTAATTAAATTAATTAATAATTCCTCCCCCACCTCTTGCTCTTTCTCCTATTTTTTACATATTATCTCTTTCATATTCACTCATAAATAATGAATTTGCTATGTTTAACAGATGATAAAACACTTTTCCCTTCCAATTAAGTTATAAATCTGTAAATAACCTCAGAAACATGAGCAAATTTGTTATAGGTAAAATGAGTCTGGACATCACAGTTCTTTTCACTGAATTTCAGAAAAATTTATAAAGTTATCTATATGTGAACAATACTTTAAATGACTTGTAAGGACTGTCTAGAGGAAAATAAAGAGTCTCATTTACTCATAGATGCTGATGAATCAATTTATCTCTGAGGCAATGATATTAGTATGTCACCTCTATAGATTGTCCTAGATGATTTGGCATATATTAAAAAAAAAAAAACTGTACTCTTTCTTTATTGATTACAATAGGCTATGTTAAAATTAGCATATCTAATCAATTATTTAATCCAATGAAAAATAATGCGAAACATACTAAAATGTTGTCTGCTAAAAAGAAAAAAAAAAATCAAGAGGAAAGTTATTTCTCATCAATGGCTTTTCTTTATAAAGAATAGGTCCAATGCTTAGTGAATGATGGAATAATTAGGCCATCTGCTGGCAAGTGGCAAACAGGTAAACTTTACACAGCCAAACTCAACTGAAGCCACCTCAGTGGTACTTAAGGGACTCAGGGAGTTGATTAGAAAAGGGAAGCATTATTTTCCCTTGTCTACATTAATTGGTAATCTTTCACATTTAATATTTTCAACCACAGTAATTTAACTTCATAACTTTAAACACGTTTAATAGTGGTAAGGGGCTACAACAGTAGGTAGCTATAACTCTATTGCATGCATCATTTATTTATTCACCAATATTGATTGATGGTCTGCTATGTCTAAAGCAAGGTTGTAAATATTAGGGACACGACACCTTTCTTACTCTTACAGAACTAATATTTTAGATAGTCAGGTGTTTAGCATGCTAAATCTTATTTTTTTAAGAATGGAGTAAACTGAGCTAAAAAGTTTCATATATTATAGTAGATTCTACTTTTTTCAATTTGGTTTCTAGAGAGAAAAACAATAATTCTTGACTCTCTATTATGGAAAATACTAGCTCATCGTTTTGTCAGCCGATGTCCATCAAATTGAATAAATAGTGCTAAAATGTACTTCTGAGGATTCTTGGCTCATAAGGGCCAAGATTTGACTGGCTCTAATTCCAGTGATCTTCTCAAATTGTAGTATTCCATGGAAATGATAAATATCCATTACCAGGGATTTTTCTTTTTTTTTTTTTTTTTTTTTTTTTTTTTTT
>NC_045436.1:83760837-83885134 GCF_002776525.5 Piliocolobus tephrosceles | reverse complement strand
TTTTTTTTTTTTTTTTTTTTTTTTTTTTTTTTTTTGAGTAGGCTTGGCTTGAAGCAGTAATGAATGACTCTTCCTTCAATATGAAGGACAGAGCAAGCATTCCAGCCTTGAAGATGTTTGCATCGGGTCATCCTAAATATAATTCATTGATGTTGCTGCTGAAGCTTCTACTAATACTACTAAACCTGTTCTCCAGGAAAATTGAGGACTTCAATTTTCCAAGAACTTCAATTTGGCACCATTCCCAGGATTTTACTTGCGCACACACACACACACACACACATACAACCATCCTTGCAGGTTCATTTCTAGTTCATAGGACTCTGCAAAAGAAACATTATCAAGCCTGTAATCCCAGCACTTTGGGAGGCCGAGACGGGCGGATCACGAGGTCAGGAGATCGAGACCATCCTGGCTAACACGGTGAAACCCCGTCTCTACTAAAATACAAAAAATTAGCCGGGCGTGTTGGCGGGCGCCTGTAGTCCCAGCTACTCGGGAGGCTGAGGCAGGAGAATGGCGTGAACCCGGGAGGCAGAGCTTGCAGTGAGCTGAGATCAGGCCACTGCACTCCAGCCTGGGCGACAGAGCGAGACTCCGTCTCAAAAAAAAAAAAAGAAACATTATCTAATTAATATCCAAATTGCCTAATTAATACCCAAATCACCCAGTTAATATCAATTCTGAAACAGTTTTATTTCATTGCTGTCAACATCTTTCTTCATGTAATTCTTTACTGTCTACTCTCTATTCCCATTCTTCTCTATAGATTTCATTCACAACTTATGTTTCAACCATATAGGTTAATAAATCTCTTTTATTCATTCATCTAAATGGCACTAAACTTACTTCAAATCTTTATTGTTTGATTGCAATGGGCTTCTGAAGCCACCACAACATGCACACCAAGAGGAGAGAAAGAAGGGAGATACGATCCCCCAGAAGAATTTGTCTCTCAGGTTACATTTACATATTTAAAGGAGAAATATTTTCTAAGAGTTACCACCTTCAAATATGTCCTGGGCCATGTCTGAAATCAAGAAATTAAACCTATGAGATTTTTCTTTTTGGCGAGTGAGATTCTGAGGCAGAAAGATAACAATCACCAGAGTTATCTTCCTAAAACAGAAACTTAGGGCTCTCAATATCAATTGCCTATAAGGATGCAGACAACCGTCGTTGCAGTCTACACGCAGCCCACCTGTTCTCCTAGCTTGTCCAAGGCACAGGAATAAGGAAAGAAGGACTTCACAGAAAACATACACCTTGGAGTCAAAAAGAGTCTTAAAATACCACACACACACACACACACACACACACACACACACCTTATTCCAAAGCAAGAACATCTTGCCCAGTGATTAAGGCAGTGGTAGATGCTGGGCATTGGAGGAGGAATTGCCTCATGGGAGGGGCAGAACTGCACTTCAACACAACTAGGGCTGCATCTCAAGATGGTGGTGCTCAGATATCTCCAGAGTAGGGCAGTGTAGCACACTAGGGCATGCGTGAGGATGGTGCTGCTCTGCGTTGATAATTGAAAAGTGCCTATGGTTAAGATGTGACTTTTATGGGCCTTGAAGATAAAGATTATTTTTACTATGGGGACAGAGGACAGGTTGGCTGAGAGCAATGGGCTATGTCTCTTGGATTTCTCAATGCTCTGTGTTGTTGACACACATGCATTCTGCTATTAAAACATTGTATGATTTTGGGTAAGGCACTTCACTTCTCTGAGTCTCACTTTTTCTGTTAGATAAAGACGATTGTAATACCTATTTCTTGGAGTGGTTAGGAGAAAGAGGTGAAGTAATTCACGAGGATCCTCATTGTATTTCAAAGCACTATACAAAGGTAAAATATAGCACTGGAAAGCTGTTTGGTACTGCTAAGTCACAAATGTCCTCACATATTAATCTTTTAGTGACTAAAATCGAACTCTAATTATCTTACTGGTATTCTTTTATCCAGTAAAATAAATAACATAGCTTGCAAGGATCCACACACACACACACACATATGCACACACACATAGTACGTGTAGTCACTCTCCTATAGGACTCAAAGCTTTGTTCTGTTTGAATCTTAAAAATGTGACTCATAGATATTTTGCTGTTTTCTGACTTTGCCCACTTGAACAAAAGTTGCCTAACATTAAATCCTAAAAATAAGTCCAAAGCTATTATTGATTCATCAAAAATAATTAAAAATCAATCTACTTTCCCAGTTTCATCTTGCCAAATTACCTTCCTGATTTCGCACTACATGCTCATGTATTGCAGACTCCTAATATTTAACCAACCGATGTTCTACTATTTTTCTGTGCCTTTGATCATGTGAATCCTTAATTTAATTATTTTATCCTCATTATTTTATCTATTTGATAAAAAAATCTTGTTTTTTAAGGCTCTATTTATACTACTTCCTTAGTGAAGCTATCTCGAAATTCCATGTCAGTATTGGGACATCCTCTTTGTGTAGCTCTTCCTACTTCTACTAAACATGAGCCATTATTTTATAAATATTATTAATATGGATGTTCCTATTTAAACTCTTAAAGGTAGTAATATTGTGATGTATATTCTCATATTTCTGTGCCTAGCCTAGTGTCTAGCACATAGCAGATCCTATAGTAATTGAAAATTTCTTTTAAATATGTACTTAAATATAAGTTAAATTTTCTAGCAGTTCATCAGTTTGAATGAGACTCAAGTTTACATTTTTTCTTCTTTTTGTACAGTTGTGGGAAAGCAGAGGTTAAAAAAGACTATGGGGAAAAATGTTTTTGGCTGCCAAGTACATAGTCTCCCCCTCAAAACTCTTGTGATAAAAGAATAAGTAGTGCTTCCTGTTATGCATAGAGGGATTATTTAAGCCTAAGGGACAAGGGAAATGGATGATTTGTCATGGTTAGGGTGGTTAACAATGGCCTCAGGCTATTGGTTAATCTAAAAGAAATGGTCAAGAAGACTAGAAAGGATCAGTGAAGCTACCGATATGGTAATTGTATTTCTAAGGTAGAGTCCATTAAGAAACAAGGATGCCACAGTCAGGTGGTCTGCTAGGGTACAGTTTTGAGAAGCAAACACTGGGGCGCAGCTTAATAAGGGAGTACAAAAGACTAAGCCACCATTTATTTCTGCAAACAGAATCAGATAAGTATTTTCAGTGCAGTAAGAGCAGAATGCACAGAAATACCAGGTTGTGCAAAGAGGGAAAGAGATGCAACAAAGCAATGTCTGAAATTTACAAAAGTAAACGGACTTCTTAGAATAACAATAGCAAAAATTAGAATTTTAGAATATTTAGCACATTTGAATCTGAATCTGAAACTGAAAAATTACTTTTGTATTTAGATTTATTCTAAGGATCATCAGGGGAAAATGATGACTACTTAGGCTAAGACTAAGCTTCTAAATATCCACGGTTAAAATATTTCATCAGATCTGGTTGAAAGGATATTTGTAGTCAAACAGTGCTCATCTTGGTATGCATGTAGCAATTTTAGATAGGTAGTGCTAGTTAAGAGTTTGGCAAAACCATGTGTCATTTACTCATAACGTATATAGGTTCTTTTAAAAAAATAATGGCCATTCAGATTGAAGAGCGAAATTTTCGTTTTATTAGCAAAGATATACTTGATATAGGAGAGCGTGATGTGATTTTACAGTTAGATGTGATTTTGATGACTATGCATAAACTACCCTAGATTTTTTTTCTTACATTCTTTCTTAGATGGTACCATTACACAGCAATCAGTATATACCTGATACCAAGTCTGATGAAATTTTCCTGCTTTCAGTCCACCTGGACTGCAAAAATATGGTGACTGAAGCACTGGCTTTGGAGCTTTTGGATTTCAGCGAAATTCTCAACATAAAAACACATAATAGTAGCATATTATCCAAAAGAGTCCTCAAAGAGGTTCTTTAGAGGCAGAGCCTAAGACAGAGACTCAGGAGCATTATAGCTTATAGAAAGACTCTGGAGGAAAAACCCATGAAGAATTACAGAGGATAGGGAAACGGCTGAGCAATGATGTGGTCCCACATAAAGTTTAGATTTGTCCTGATCCATTTCAGGGATAGAGAGCCCTGAAGTACACATTGTGATTTGCCCAGCAATGATACCCTGCTTTGAGAGAAAGGAGCGGGGCTTTTCTGCTACCTGTGGCCCATGTGTCAGTCATTGTTGTTATGGGTGGAGAGATGTAATATCCCAAGCATAGTCAGCCCAATGGCATTTCTCTGGAGTCATAATCCCTTTGAAGCATATTCAAAGTATCTGTGGGATGAAGGCAGTGGCCCAGTGAAAAGAATCTGGCTCGAGCTCTCTAAAGCACCTATTAGCACAAAGGAATGTATGCACACATACTTTATGGAATTATACATTTTGAATATATTAACATTAAACTCTATGTAGTTAATCTTATAATTTTATTTTAATTTATTCACAATATATACACAGCAAATGCCTGATGTGTATATAAGCGGTTTAGCGGGAATTTCCACTGTTTACATTATGTTGTAACATTAGATTGGTGCAAATGTAATTGCAGTTTTTGTTTTTAAAGTTAATTTTATCACCTGGCTCTCACTTTAACAAAATTATTAATCCTTATTAAATTAGGATTGTTGTACTTGTTGGCTAGATTTATACATTTCTTTTCATTCTGTTCTGTGGGGATACTTGTGAGAAAGAGAAAACAAGACAAGATAAAAACCTTAGAACATGATTCAATTTTGCTACTATTCTGTTTATTTATTTTTATTTCAATAAGTGTTGGAGGAATAGGTGATATCTAGTTAAATGAATAAGTCCCTTTAGTGGTGATTTCTGAGATTGTGGTGCACCCATCACCCAAGCAGTGTACACTATCCAATAGACAGTCTTTTATCTCTCATACCTCTTCCACCCTTTCCCCCAGGTCTGTTGTATCATTCTCCTGCTTTTGCATCCTCATAGCTTAGCTCCCACTTACAAGTGAGAACATATGATATTTGGTTTTCCATTCCAGAGTTATTTCACTTAGAATGGTGGTCTCCAATTCTATCCAGGTTGCTAACAATGCCATGATTTTGTTCCTTTTTATGGCTGAGTAGTATTCCCTGGTGTGTACATGTGTGTATTCCCTGGTGTGTGTGTGTGTGTGTGTGTGTGTGTGTGTGTATACACTCAAACAAAACACATTTTCTTTATCCACAAGTTGATTTATGGGCATTTGGACTGGTTCCATGTTTTTGCAATTGTTAATTGTGCTGCTATAAACATGCATTTTTAAACAAGTTTCTTTTTTGTATAATGGCTTCTTTTCCATATAATGACTTCTTTTCCTCTGGGTAGATCTTTTCCTCTGGGTAGTATCTACCCAGTAGTGGGATTGCTGGATCAAAAGTGTATCTACTTTTAGTTATTTAAGAAATCTCCACGCTGTTTTCCACAGTGGTTGTACTAGTTTACATTCCCAAAAGCGGTGTAAAATGTGTTCCCTTTTCACCACATCCATGTCAACATCTATTATTGTTTTACTTTCTGCTTATGGCAATTCTTTTAGGAGTAACGTGGTACCACATTGTGGTTTTGATTTGCATTCTCCTGATCATTAGTGATGTTGAACATTTTTTCACGCGGTTTTTGGCCATTTGTATATCTTCTTTTGAGAAGTTTCTATTCATGCTATTAGTCCACTTTTTGGTGGGACTGTTGGCCTTTTCTTGTTGATTTGTTTGAATTCCTTGTAGGTTATGGATATTAATCCTTTATTATATAGAGAGATTGTGAAGATTTTCTCCCATTATGTAGATGATCTGTTTACCCTGCTGATTGTTTCTTTTGCTGTGCAGAAGTTTTTAAGTTTAATTAATTCCTATTTATCTTTGCTTTTGTTGCATTTGCTTTTGGGTTCTTGGTTTGTCATGGAGTCTTTGCCTAAGCCAATATCTAGAAGGGTTTTCTGATGTTATCTTCTAGAATTTTTATGTGGTTTTTTTTCTTTTTTTTTTTTTTTTTATTATACTTGAGTTGATTTTTGTATAAGATAAGAGATGAGGATCTGGTTTCATTCTTCTATATGTGGCTTGCCAGTTACCCCAGCACCATTTGTTGAATACAGTGTCCTTTCCCCACTTTATGTTTGTGTCTGGTTTGTTGAAGAGCGGTTGACTGAAATTATTTGGCTTTATTTCTGAGTTCTCTATTCTGTTCCATTGGTCAATGTACCTATTTTTATATCAGTACCATGCTGTTTTGGTGACTATGGTCTTATAGTATAATTTGGAATTTTGTAGTGTAATACCTCCAGATTTGTTCCTTTTGCTTAGTCTTTCTTTGGCTGTTTGAGCTCTTTCTGGGTACCATATGAATTTTAGGACTCTTTTTTGTTATGTGAAGAATGTTGCTGGTATTTTGATGGGAATTGCATTGAAATTGTAGATTGCTTTTGGCTGTATGGTCATTTTCACAATATTGATTCTACCCATCCATCAGCATGGGATATGTTTCCATTTGTATGTGTTGTCTATGATTTATTTTGGCAATGTTTTGTAGTTTTCCTTGTAGTGGTCATTTACCTCCTTCATTAGGCACATCCCTAAATCTTTTATTTATTTACTTATTTATTTATTTTTACAGCTATTGTAAAAGGGGTTGATTTCTTGATTTGATTCTCAACTTGGTTGCTGTTGGTATATACCACTGCTACTGATTTGTGTACATTAATTTTGTATCTTGAAACTTTGCTGAATTCATTTATCAGTTCCAGGAGCTTTTTTGTATGAGTCTTTATGGTTTTCTAGGTATGCGATCATATCATCAGCAAACAGCAAGAGTTTGTCTTCCTCTTTACCAATCTGGATGCCCCTTGTTTCTTTCTCTTGCCTGATTGCTCTGACTAGGACTCTCAGTACTATGTTGAATAGAAGTGGTGAAAGTGGGAATCCTTGCCTTGTTCTAGTTCTCATGGGGAATGCTTTCATCATTTCCCTCTTCAGTATAATGTTGGCGGCAGGTTTGTCATAAATGGCTTTTGACATTTATGTTGAAAAGCCATGTTTCAACTTATATGTTGTTCCTTCTATGCCAATTGTGCTGAGGATTTTAATCATAAGAAGATGCTCGATTTTGTTAAATGCTTTTTCTGCTTCTATTGAGATGATCACATGTTTTCTTGTTTTTAATTCTGTCTATGTGGTGTATCACGTGTATTGACTTGTTTGTGTTAAACCAACCCTGCATCCCTGGTATGAAACCCACTTGATCACAGTGGATTATTTTTTCGATATGCTATTGGATTCAGTTAGCTAGTAGTTTGTGAGGATTTTTTCATCTACGTTCATCAGGGATATTGGTCCATAGTTATTTTTTGTTGTTGTTGTTGTTGTTGTTATGCCCTTTTCAGGTTTTGGTATTAGGGTGATAGTGGTTTCATAGAATGATTTAGGGAGAGGTCCATCTTCCTCTGTCCTTTGGGATTCAGTGAATAGGACTGGGACCAATTCTTGAATGTCTGATAGAATTCATCTGTGAATCCATCTGGTCCTGGACTTTTTTGTTTGGCAATATTTTCATTATCATTTCAATCTCACTGTTTTTTATTGGTCTGTTCAGAGGCTCTATTTCCTTCTGGTTTAATCTAAATTTAATCTAAATTTCCAGGAATTTATCCATCTCCTCCAGGTTTTCTAGATGATGTCTGTAAAGGTGATTATAGTAGCCTTGAATGATCTTTTGTATTCTTGTGGTATCGGTTGTAATATTACCTGTTTCATTTCTAATTGAGCTTATTTGAATTGTCCCTCTTCTTTTCTTGGTAAATCTCACTCATGATCTATCAATTTTATTTATCTTTAAAAAAAAAATAACAGCTTCTAGTTTTATTTATTTTTGTATTTTTTTTTACTTGTGTATGTTAAACCATCCCTTTATTCCTGGTATGAAACCCACTTGATCATGGTGGATTATTTTTTGATATGCTGTTTGATTCAGTTGGCTAGTGTTTTGTTCATCTATGTTCATTTAGTTCTGCTGTGATCTTTGTTTTTTCTTTTACTCTGCTGGGTTTGGGTTTGGTTCACTATACTTGTAACTAAATTTTAAATTGCATAATTAGAAGCCACAAATATATCTTTTGTTTCACTCCAGACCTCATTATTAAAAGATCCTTTGGCAACGATCTCTGAAGAATTGAGGTCCTTTTATGGTTTGTATGTGGTTTTTCCCTGCTAAACCTCATGTGGAAATTTGATACCCAATGTGGTAGCTTTGAAAGATAGCACCTACTAGGAGGTGTTTTAGTTATGGTGTTTGGATTATTTATGAATAGATTAATGCCCTCCCATCGGGTGAGTGGGTTCTGTATGGATTATGTTCCAGGAAAGTGCATTGTAGAAAACAGTCATATCCTCAGTTTTTCTCCCTTGCATACTCTCTCACTATGTGATGTCTTTAAATATGCTCACACTCTTCCTTCTTTCTGTCATGAGTTGAAGCAGCATGAGAGCCTCACCAGATAAAGCTGCCCAAACTTCAACTTTCCAGTCACCAGAACTGTGAGCCAAATAAACCTCCTTTCTTTATAAATTACCTAGCCTCAGGAGTTCTTTTAAGGCAACATTAAATGCACTACAGCAGGGCCAAACATTCATAAGTTAATTAAAAGCTATATACTTTTTTGATTAAATCAAATTTTATAAATCATCATATTTCCATTTTTTGTTCTGTAAGAAGTTTGAAGTTAAATTATTAGAAAAACTATTTCCCCATTTCTAGCAGTTTGTGATTTTACTTTCAGGTTTAATTCAGTTGTCTTGGATGTGCTTTTATTTTAAGGAACCTCAAAATTCATTTTCTGGAAGTAGACAGAGTATATGTTATAAAGAAGTTATCATAAGATAGAATGAGGCCAACTGAAGGCTCGTACCTTTGACTCTTTGGCATCTGTAGAACTCGGAAAAATAGCACATGAAGCTAAATAATTTAAGCATCTTCCAGTCTTTCCTGAGCGAATGCTTATTTATTTTTCAGATGTTATGATTGTGTTTATTCAGATAATACATGCAGCTTTGTGAAAGCCAAATGAAATGTTGTCTATAATGGTGATAAAACTATGATATGTTTATTTCAGATTAATTTCTGATTTCAGTTGAAGGAACGGTCTGAGAAAATAGCCACCTGGCACTGGAGATACACTATTCACATGTTCATTCCACACAAAAAATACAGAATCCTTGTGTGTTTTCCTATATTCACAGCTCAATGACATTTAGGGAGGATACAAAAATTACAAGAATCCACTAACTACCCTAAAAGAAACTCGTCACCCAGCAAGAGTCATATGCTCAATTAGCCACAATTAAATATCATGGGAACTACAAAGGAAATATATTTTTAAATGACACAAGGGCAGAGATTTAAGAAGTAATATATTCTTCTGGATAAAACCAGAGTTAAGAAGTTTTCTTACAATTCATCTTTTGCACTAAGCTTTAAAGTATGAGATAAAGAAGAAAAGGAATAATAAGTAGAATGGGTGAAAAATTTACAGTGATTGGAAAATATTTCTCAATAATTTTATTTATGAGTGATATGGGAGAGGCATAGAAGTTGAGACATCAAGTTTCTGAAAGGACATGGGCCAGAGCATTTCCTAACACATAAATACAAGGAAATTATAAATAGGCTATTTTCTCATTAAAATAAATTACCTTTGGTTATTTTCAAACCTTGAATCACTTTCAGAAATCGCACATTGTTAGACTAGTTTGGGTCAGGTGCCCACTCTTTCCTCAGGGGGGAAAAAGAAGTTCTTGGTTGAATGTCTCATTAAGATTACATCCAACAGAGAATGGAACGATCTCCACAGAAAAGTAGGCATGTTATATTTAGAAGAGGCAACTGCCGGGCATGGTGGCTCACGCCTATACTATAATCCCAGCACTGTGTGAGCAGAGGCTAGCGGATCACTTGAGGCCAGGAGTTCGAGACCAGTTTGGCCAACATGATAAAACCCCATCTCTACTAAAAATACAAAAATTAGCCGGGCATGGTGGCCCACACATGTAGGTCCCAGCTACATGGGAGGCTGAGACATGAGAATTGCTTGAATGCTAGAGGCAGAGGTTGCAGTGAGCCAAGATCATGCCACTGCACTCCAGCCTGGGTGACAGAGCGAGACTGTCTCAAAAAAAAAAAAAAAAATATATAAAAATATATATATATATATATATATATATATAAACATATATCTGTTATAGATATATAGCTAACATATATATATGTTATATATCTGAAGAGGTAACCAATATTTTGATAAAAGCAAGTATTGTTTCTCTGCAAGGAAAAGCCAAGTTAGTACAACTATTACCTTGTCCTATATCTTAGGAATGTTGAAGAATGCTGAGATAGGAAAGGTAAGTATTTCCTCTTCATTTTCGATGATTTCCCCACCCTGAGACATATGGATAGAAAGTATATACCTTCTAGAATAAGAGAGATTCAGGAAATAGTAAGAGCTATAGAAATGTTAAGCTTTCCTCGACCATAGAAATTGTGTAGAAATATTGGGAAGAGAACCTCTTCTCACTAAAAGTACAAGCAGTATGATGACATAAATCTGGAGCTTCTGGGAGTTGCCACTTAGAGCCTTGGAATGTTTACCAACAGTAAAAAGCAGAGCTGGGAGAGAGATCAAGAGCAGTTACCATTTGCATCATTTGAGCTTCTGGTTTCAGTCGTTCTTGTCCCTGCCAGATAAATAATCTAATTATATTCTCCTTTGCTTTAGCTATTTTGAGTTGGGTGTCTACCGCTTGTGGCCAAAGGATTCCTGACAAAGACCAACCTCTTGAGGTTGTTTCAGGGGTAGAATGGGCTAGACAGGAAGAAATATGAAAAGTGCAGTGGCTCACACCTATAATCCTATTATATTTTGAAAAGCCTAGGTGAGATATTTTGAATTTTGAAAAGCCTAGGTGAGATAATAGCTTGAGCCCAGGAGTTCGAGAAAAGCCTCAGCAACATAGACAGACCTCACCTCTACAGAAAAAAAAAATTAAAAAGAAGCCAGGTATGCTGGTGTTTGACTGTGGTCTCAGCTACTTGGAAGGCTGAGATGGGAGGATCACCTGAGCCCTCAAGGTTGAGGCTACAGTGAGCCATGATTGTGCCACTGAACTCCAGCCTGGGCAACAGAGTAAGACCCCATCTCAAAAAGCAAAAGAAAAAAAAAATATATATATATATAGGCAGAGAGAGAGAAAGAGAAGTGAAGCTACTCACACTATTTTCAACCCCTAAACAACATAAAATTTAAATTCTAGAAACCATATGTTGGCCAAACCAAGATAAAATATTTTATCTGTTAGTTCAGAGTGCCACCTAGGTAGCAGCATTCAATCGTCACAGGCACAAAATACTTGATACAAGGTGATTGAGTAACGATAGCTTCAGCTGAAATCTAGAAATCTGCATACTACTTCTAATGCCACCACTGCCGTTTAGGTTACTATGGGCCAACCTCTTGAATTTTCACTACTTGACATTTCAAATCTGTAATAATGAAAATGAAAGGCACAGTATTGCTGAGAACATGCCTTCTGCCTGTTCTTAAAGGATTCTTTGATGGATGTCCATTTTCAGAAAGTGTTTCTTCTTTTATATGATTGTAAAGTTCATGTGAGTAAAATTCATGCAATGCTTCAAAAGACAATTTGTAAAATAGAGATATATAGTAATGATTACACTATCTTTGTGTGATTACTAAGAAAAATGAGTCTTGTTATAAATTTTAATTAAGCCCTGGCCTGCTGTGAAATCAGATGCAAGCTTCCTATAGCAGTTATTTACTAATCCATGTATACTAAAATTAACTGAATTACTTCATACTTTACTACTTTTAAAATATGGCTTTCTTTCCATCTATATTTCAGAATTTGTATAGAACATTTTAAAGACTTTCATATCATGAATAAACATTTAAACAAAGACTTGTTTTTAATGTGTGTTGTACATTTATATTGAATATAATAAAATTTCTTGCAATTTTGAACAGAAATAATATTTGTCAAAATATCTGTTCAAAGTTGCAAGAATTTTTATTACATTCAATATAAATGTTTTGATTCTTTGTCTTACAACAATCTATTTTGACAATTATTTATTGAATGCCTGCTATATGCCATCATTGTAAACACAGGTGCTGGAAGTACAGGAATGGGCCTCTGTCCTCTTGAAGAGGAGGCACAATAAATAAGCAAAATAGAAATACACCAGATAAATTTTAGTGCTGTGAGAAAACTAAAACAGTATGCTTTGATAAAAAAAAAATCACATGAAGATGCCTTTCTGAGGAGGTTACATTTGATCTGAGACCTTAGTCTGTGGTTTGCTATGCAATGGGCTGAATTGTAATACCCAAAATTTATATGTAGAAGTCACAATCCCCTCTACCTCAGAATATGTCTGTATTTAGAGATAGGGTTTTTAAACAGGTAATTAAGGTTAAATGAGGTCATCGGGGTACACCCTAGATTCAGTATAACTGGTTTCCATATGGGAAGTGGAGATTAAGACACAGACAGGCACAGAGAAAAGACTATGACAGAGGGAAGACAGCCATCTACCAGCCAAAGAAAGAGAGCCCTGCTGACACTTTGACCTTGGTCTTCTACCCTCCAGAATTAGAAAACTAATTTCTGTTGTTTAAGCCACAAGTCCATAATATTTTATTATGGAAGCCCTAGCAAACTAATGCATGCTACTAGGAAGGCATCAAATATCCTGGGAGTTGGAACATCTGCCATTACAAGCCATGTTCCTAAACATTTCCCTAAATAAAATTTCCAGTTATAAACACATACACTGAGAATAGAGATACATAGTGATTTACAAACATTCATTAGATCCAATAACCTCAAGTTCTAAACTTTGTATTTGAACTTGTAGTAACTGCTTCACAAAAAAAGAGCATAAAGACAATATTTTAATCTTAGCTTTCTCATTTTACAGGTAAAGAACTACAGACTTAAGAGGCCAAATGTAGTGCAGAGACTAGATATTAAAATTTGAACCTGCAAATACATGCTTGGTCCACTTATCATACCATGCCAATATTGATACTGATTAATTTTTGAGCTTTGTCTTGTTCAGAGACGAGATAATAAACTTTCCTTATGAAAAGTATATTACTGAAGTACATAAGCATTTACAAGGAGAAACAAAGGTGTTTTTAACTTCTGTGCTATAATATAACCTTGGCAAAAACCCTGACACTATCCCAGCTTCTTCCCACTCCCCACTTCATAGTTTCAGGTAGTTACTTACACTTGTTAGCATACTTAGCTTCTCTTATTCATGCTACCTTCTCACCCTGCTGCTATTGAGTTATTTTCAGGACCTCATTGATTTCTTCTTCTCCAGTCACTTCTACCTCCAATTCATTCTTTTCAGTTTTACAAGAAACAAATTGACCATGCTACTTTCCATCTTAACAACTTTAATGGTTCCCATTTTAATAGAATGAAATTCAGGATCCTTTTTCTGACATATAACAAGTTCCATGATTCTGTCCTCTGTCACTGTCTAAATCTTATCTTGCACTGTTCTCATACTAGCAACCTTCTCATCAACAATATGAAACTGTTAACACTTTCCTGTGTTGTCCTATGTGTGTATGTGTGTGTAATCTCAGAAGTAAGCAGAGTAGAATAAATAGTATTTGAAGAACTAATGGCTGAGAATTTTCCAAATATTTAAAAAAATCAAACTAGACATCTAGGTAATCAGACATCAACTAGACAGTATGTTAAACCTAAACAAACCCAGATGAAGACAAATGATAGTTAAATTACTACAATCAAAGCAAGAGGAAACAATATTAAAAGAATACGAAGAAAAATGGCACACATATATGAGGGAACAATAATAAAAATAACCACTAACTTTTCATCAGAGAAAATTCAAGTGAGATAAAAATTAAAAGGCATGTATAAACTGTTGAAAGAAAAAAAGTCGATAAAAAATTATATATTCAGTGAAATATTTACAAAGGAATACAAAATATGTACATTCTCCAATAAACAAAGCTAAAAGAATATATGCCAGAAGATTTGCACTCTAGGAAATGTTAAAGGATGTTCTTCGTGCTGGAGAAAGAAATGACACCATATTAAAAAAAAAACAAAAGAAGTAAATAAAATTATCAAAGAAATAAAGAACACAAAAAATGAAAATCTATACATAAATATATACAATTTTTCTCTATTTTTAAATTTATAAATATACAATTGGCTGTTTAAAGCAAATATAATAACAACGTAACACCCTTCTTCAAAGTACACAAGAAAGAAGAAAGTTGGGAAAAAAAGGAAAAAGAAAAATAGAAAAAAATCATGAAATAATAGGTATCAAATCACTCATATCAAATTTGAATGAACTTATTTTTCCAAATTGAATACAGAGATTATCCCGCTTCATAAAAAAGCAAATCACAACTGTATGTTATACATGAGACTTGTATTTATTTATGAAAGTAAAAGTATGGAAAAAATATGTAATGCAAACACTCATCTTAAGAAAGCTGAAATAGCTGTATTAGTTTCAGATGAACTATATACTATCAGACAAAGAGCCTCATAATCTTACAGAGATGAGAAACATTTCATAATTATGAAAGGTCATTTGATCAAGAAGACATAACCCTTCAAAATGTGTATACACTTTTTACATTGCCAGTAACTAGTTAGTTATAATACTAACACCACTTACAATCCTGAGAAAAACTTAAAATATTTGGAGATACTTTATCACAATATGTGCAAAGTTCTAGTAGAAAAGTACAGATATTTTCAAGGGAAATTAAAGATATTTTAAGTTATCCATAAACTATGTTTAATGATTAGAAGACACAATATTGTAAAGCTGTCCATTTTCCAAAAACTGATCTATATGTAAAAAGAAATCCCAGTAAAAACTCCAACAGGCTTTTGTGTAGAAAGTGATGAGGTGATTCTAAAATGTATATGGAAATGTTTAGAATACCTATACAGATCCTGAAAAACAACGTGAAAGAGAATGTACACTGCCTGATTTCTAGACTCACTATAAATTTTCAGTCATTATGACATTGTGCAACTGGCTAAATAAGATATTTAGATGAATACAAATAACAGAATAGAGTGAAAAGAAATTGATCTTCCCTTATATGGTCAACTGAATTTCAGCAATGGTTCTTAGGCAATAAAATGGAGAAAAAAAAGTCTTTTCGCCAAGCGAAGCCAGAAAACCTGGATACCCAAGGGAAAACAAAATTCCCTAAAATCCATAAACAAGCTGTGTGGTACATACAGCCATACCATTGACTATTATTTAGTATTAAAAAGGAACAAACTATTGCTACATGAAACAAAATAGATGAATAGCAACTATAAGGAAATTTTAAAAAGGCTTAATTATAAAGACAGAAAACAGAACAGTTATTGCAGAAGCTGAGCATAGGGGAAGGTATTATCAGTAAAAAAAAAAAAAAAAAAAAAAAAGATACTATGAAATTCTTTGAGGTTGTTGAAATCTTGCTTACAGTAATTGTTAAATAACCATATCTTTATAAAAATGATATTACATACTAAAAAATTTAATTTTACCTTGTACAAGTGGTACCTTAATATACTTGACAAAAAAAATTTAATTTTGGAAAACTTTAATACATGGCAGAAACACGTATTGTTTATTGTGTGGGCCATATTGCCAACTAGATAGTGTGATTCATTGGACTGAGTCTGGGGAAGTTACCATTACCTGGTCTTTCAGATAACCAGAATTTCCAATATATACAAGCAATCCTTTTTCTGGTTAATTATTTTTGAAGTGATTTTTCTCACTCTTCCTACAGTTGCTGAATTCCAAATATTAATCAAATTGCTATAGTTTTTATTTGATTTATTCACTGAGGCAGACATGGTCACTTATTTCTGTTGTCTTAACAATTAAACCATATTGATTATTCAATGACCCAGTTGATTTTTGAAGATTGGCTGTCATTCCAGTTGGAGAGGAAGAAGGTACCACAAAAGTAAATTGATTTAAAGGTATACACATCTGACATCAGTGTTGTTCAGCAGAAATACCATGGTTTATTTATTGTTAACCAAAATATGTTAACTAATTCATAGATATAAAAATAAAGTCATAGGCAATGAATCCTATATCTTCTTCAAGAGAAGAAGAAAACAGAAAAGAACTGCCCATAAAGTATTCACTTGTATTTAATATGCATAATCATCAAATAATATTAAACTGATAATTTTTGATATTTGCAAAATGATAAGCAGTGTTGGGTGACAGTTTGAGAAGACATGAATTTCAATAATAGCCTGTCACTGCCATCCTCACCACCCTTATATGCAACCATGCTTCTCTATTAATTAGACTTCACTTATCTATTATGAAACTGGTTATGAGAAGTCTGTAGAGGAGGGATACTAAATTAAAAATCACAAATATATATCTTAGTTTGATAGGGATATTTGAAAAGGAAAAAATAACTATATCATCAAAAATAAAAATAATACCAAACACTATGAACAGAACATCTGGATGTCTATTGATAAAATGGTAGAAAGGGACAATGAGAGATACAACTATGATTTACCCAATGTTGGGCATTAAATGATAAAACTGTAAAAATTTAAAATGTCGTTTCATGAGGAAAATTTAATGGATTTATATGCAAAGGGGTAATCTATTTTAACTATGCTACAAATGAGAAAAGACATTCTCTGAGAAAATAGGTTTCGAAATTCCTGCCATTTTCAGAGTTCATAGTGTGTATCACCAGGCCAGAAGGTTCGCCATCACTGCCACCATCACCATGCGTATAAGACGATGGATGTCATATGTCATGTATACTTGGATAGAAAGATACAAAATATGGTAAAGCTGTTTATAAAATAAAATCAGTGCTAAAAGAGTTAGGTCCCTAAAGCTAGAGTAGACAAACATACATATATTTGGATGGGGCAAGAATGAAATAAAACATACCAAGAGGGATATAGAAAGAAAATCAGTGACCACATCAATGACTATATCTCCAGGGAAAGCTATCAACACTTCATTAGCAATTCCAGTTCATTAGCAAGAACTGGAACCTGATATTATAAATAAATGCCAACAATGATAATGGGTTTGAGATTTTACTCTACTTGCAAGTTATGTAGAGTAAACTATGTGGCATTTTCATTATGAAGTCTAAACAAGTCGTTTTCTTTTTTCTTTTAACACAATACCATATAATTAATTATAGTTCAAATGTTTTATATTACCTTTCCAGAAATTATTCATCTTATAACTGAAAATGTGTACCCAATGACCACCGTATCTCCATTTCTCCTACCCACCTCCTATCCTCTGGAAACAACCTTTCTACTTCCATTTCTGTGAATTAATTATTACATTTTATTTTATTTTACTTTTAAGGTCTGGGATACATGTGCTGAACAAATAGCTTTGTTACACAGGTATACAAGTGCCATGGTGGTTTTCTGCATCTTTCAACTCGTCGTCTAGGTTTTAAGATCTGCGTTAATTAGATATTTGTCCTAATACTCTCCCTCTCCTTTGCCCCCAACTTTGGCCTTTATTTCACATGGACGTGCATTATATTTAATAGGTGGCATCTTCTCTGCATGCTACAGAGTCCGTAAAATCATCAACTAAATCTCAGAGCATTAAAAGCTGCTCTCAATCCAATGTTTAATTGAATTTTGGTAAGTTAACAACTGTGGCAAATGGAAAATTTCTCAGGAATTCCCAGATAACTCTGCCTAAACATCAAGGTAAGAGTAAATAAGATCCTTGTGCTGGATAAGTATTCATAGGGATATTAGCCAAGACATTTTCAGTTGCAAGTTCACAAACTTAAATCAAGCAAGTTAATCAAAACATGGAATGTATTCATGTATATAACTGTCTGTGGCTCTCTGATATACAATGTGATTGGACCCTCAGTCTTGAATATTATCAAATTTAAATGTCTCCGATGGTTTTGTTCTTCATGTAGAATAAAGGAAGTATTTTTCTCATAATAACTCTTTAATATAAATCTTAAAAATGCCTGAGATTAACTTGGTTTAGAAAACATATCCATCCTCCACTAATGGCTATGGCTAGGGAATAAGATAAGGCTTGTACAGGTCTGAGTCAGGTGCATATTGTTTTAAACCTGGGGAGAGACGTCAGCTTCATACAGAAGAAGCATTCTGATACTAGAAGAGAATAGAAAGGTTTTCTGGACAGATAGGAGTAAAATAATATTTATCAAACTGGAACTCTTACTATAGCCTACAAAAGCCCTACATAAACCCACCCCCAAGTGCTCAACATTATTTTCCACCTTTCTTCTCTTCTATGGCTCTCCAACCTTCTTGCTGTTTTTTGAATATACTAAGATTATTCCATGTCAAGACCTTCAGACTGCTGTTGCTTTGACCAGAAAGCTCTTTCCCAGATCCTCTCATAGGTGAATTTCTATCATATTTGAAGCCTTACCATCTATGATTGCTATAATTTAAAAAAGCCACCTAGTTACCTGATATCCTATTGTTTTCTGTAATTTTTAAGAATTGATACTTGTCAAGTTGTTGTTTATTTATTTATTGGTATATTGTCTGTCTTCCTGTAAAATGTTTAACTCATGAGAATAGGAGCTAACTTGGCCGTGTGTGGTGTCTCACGCCTGTAGGCTTTTTAAATTACAGTTCTTGAGTGACACATCTTTTTCAGTTCACTTCCATAGGACTCAATATAAATCCACTGCAAGATGGCTACATTAAAGCATATTCTGGTGTCATCTGCTTCACATTTTACCCTCTGTTGAAATGTTAATCCATTGATCTTGCGTCATTAAACTCTTCAGGTAAATTGTATACCAAAATCCTTATTGTCTTTTCTTACCACATGGCCTTGAACATAATTATTTCAGTCAATATTGTCATAAATGCTAATGACTTAAATTACCACATTACTTTGTCCATTGTCTTTAAAGTTTTTATTCTGAGTTCAGTCTTTTCTGTTAATGTATGAGCCAAGATATCCAGTAACTAATTCAACTTCTTTACCTAGATGCTTTAAATTTAGCTCAACACTGAACATATACCACATCACACTTTGTTCCATGTCATGATCTCCTTCACTCCACAATGTCTCATGGATTTTATATTTTTCAATGACTTTCCTGTTTCAATCTTTGCAACCACTAATCAAGTCCAATCACAGATACTTTTACCTGGATTTCTGCAATAACCCCAACTGCCCTCCATGAAATTACTTTGTCCCTTTACAATTACCATGCTATAATCCAAAAATAATAATTTAAATCTCAGTGAAATTATTGCAATCCCATGATTAAAATCCCTTGGTAGATTCTCATCAATCTTGACATAAATATAGAACTCCTACGCATGCTTTATGAGGACCTGCATAATCTATCACCTGCCCTCCAGTCCATTCTCACACTACTCTTGCCTCCCATTAGCTCTCTGGCATGCTTTCTTTCCACTGATAATAATTCAAAAATTTGCTTCACATTTGCTGCTACAAATTATGACATCTAGTTGCTGTCATTTCTTCTTCTTCCCTGCTTCCAAAATTCGTGCCGCTTCCTTTCCACTTCAAGGATTCATACCTAGAACCAGGTAAACATTTTGTCTTTGTATTTTTCTGAGTCATATATATGAAAGAGTGTGTTTTATAGGTAGAGAGGGGAAGAATTAGAATTGAGGTTTGATAGATTTTTCTTGATAGATACATTAAAATTGTTTAAGTGACAGGTAGGTGCCCATAATTATACTTGCCTATAATATGTATTCAGGATGAGTAAGATAAAGTACATTGTACAATCTCGAAAATAAGTTTTTATAAGAAAGGGGTACAAATCTTGACAATCATGGATATAAACCACTAAGTCTGTCCTGGGATGGGTTTTTATTATAGTGTTTTTAAAATTTTTAGGACCTGAGCCTATAAATCTTATTAGTAATCTTTCTAACTTCTTCAAGCCATGGGCTAAGATTCAACTAAAATTTCTTCTAATGCTGGAGATATTTTTAGTGGAAGCTATGATAGAATTGAATGCAAGGAGAAGTTGTCTTTCAGGCCTACTAAATTACAATAAGAAGCCTCTTGCTACTGCTATTTTAAAAAGTTATTTTCCTGAGGTAAGCTAGGAGGGAAAATGTCAGAATTTTATTTATAGACAAGGAAAGGGATTATCATACCCACCTTTCTCCATTCCATAAGGAGTGGTCTCTACACTCCTTTTGGACGGCTCACTTTTACAATAGCTACTAGTTCAGTTCTTACTAGTATTCTTTCCACACAGTTTTGAATTTTGAATTGTGTGGAAAAAAGACTAGTAAGTACATTAAATTCCATAGTCATCAGACTAGAAAAATTCTCAACAGAATATCTAGTCCCTGCATCCATTTGTGGAGAAAATCTCAGATAATGCTGAAATGCACAATAAAATTCCAGACTACTAAAATTACCATAGGAATAATGGCTTAAATCAACTTTTTAGTTTCACTTAATTTCTTAATAGATTGGTTCATAATTAATTTCATTCTTTGTGCAGTGGAGAATATATTCATCTCATTGATAATGTTTTACATAATACTGTCCATATATACTTGGCCTTGAACTAAACAATTTGGAAAATAGAAAATTTTCTCATTTCCCTGCTTTCTCTCTCCATGTATGTGTGTGTGTGTGTATACAACTTTTCTTTTTTTAAAGTCAGTGAATGCCTACAATTTGCTAGCTAATTTAGAAAAACAAAAACAATGTGTGTATAAAATTTAATAGCAAAACAAGAATTCAAAAATGCTTATGGAATGTATATAAGAATGGAAGAAAAGGAGAAAGAAGATAAAAGCAAAAAAAAAGGATGATGGGGAAAGGATGGGGGATAAAGAAGGAAGGGAGGGAGGAGGAAAGGAGGAAGAAAAGAGAAAAAGAAATATATTTTCAATTTATATATATATATGATTTCTGTAGTAGACCCATGATGATGCCTAATAGTAGAAATTATTTAACATAACACATATGAATAAATTTTATATTTAGGTAGGCCAGTTCTATTTTATTTGCCAATAAAGAAAGAGAAAAGTGATAAAATAAGAGAAACAAATCAGTCCTATTAGTGAGGAAATGAAGCTAAAATTTTCTGCACTATTTCTATGAGCCATTAAACATTTTTTAAAATGTCTCTGATTGCAGGTTTAATAAAAATTTGTCTTCAGAAACTGCTGATTTTAAAATAATTTCTTACTATTGAGAATATAGCACTGCAAAGACAATACTTGTTTGGATAAATTTTTATAGAATGCTGAGATTTTTTTTTTAAGACGCTTCTTAGTGGCTAGCAGGGAGGAAAAATGGTAACCACTGATTTTCTCCAAACATCCACGTATCATTCCCCAACCTGGACCTAGAAATAGTTTTTATAGCTTGAAAAAAATGTCAGAAACATCTTCTGTTGAATTTAAAGGCTGTCTTCATGGTCATGTGAAAGAGGATTAGGAGAGCTGTGGGAACAAGCAGGTCTGGAATGTGCTTCAAAAGCTGCAACTGTAAAAGATGAGTCATGGCTGTGGGGCCAGTCAAGCTGAGACAAGAGGAGTGTTGTGCAGGCAGCCCTCAGCCTTGAAGGATTTACACAATAAAAAATAAATAAAATAAGTCTGTTGCTATGAAATGCAGGCCATTGAAGGCTTAAATTTTAAAATGCTTTAATGTCTTTCTGTCTGCTTTGTTAGAAACAAACAGAAAAATCTGTATTTCTAAATAATTTGGGTTATTTCCAATGGGGAAAGGAAACATAGTGATTATTTTAATGGCAAATAAATTCATCGAGTTTTGTCTAAGCAGCAAGACCTCAATTATCAGTAGCAGCAAATGAAACAGCAGAAATGCCTGATAAAAGTCAGGGTAGAACTCCCTTTATCTATTTTGTATTCTAACTAAATGGGACAGTTAGTGTTGTGCCTTGAGCAGGATCTTTGTAGTAAATTGGCTACACAATCCCCCAATACATTCTGGGATGCCTTTCAGGACAAGTAGACAAAGGAATTAGTATCTGCCCCTTTAACAGGGGTTGCCTCTCTATCCCTCTCCTCCAACTCCCTGGCTATCCCTCTGTCCAATGTTTTATGGGGATTAGATGAGGAAATGGGATTTTCATCTGAGACTTATGATCTTCTGGTGCCATCTATTGCTGCTTTTATTTCTAACTTCCACGGCCAAGTTTTCATTAAAGGTTCAGCAATTCAGGACTATTTTTTAAGTCTTAAATGATTGATTAAAGTAAACACAGAGCCAATTAAATTCTCATCTCATATGGAGTGACTTTTAGCAATATTTTTCTGCTAAATAAAATGAAGGAAAATGCACATATATGATCTAAGTTTGTACTGGAACTAAGGCTAAGTCATTTCAGTTCTCTTTTGGTTTGTTTTGTTTTCTTTAAAACTCTCCTTTTAAGTCTGAGTTATCAAGATAATTATCCCAATTATTTAATCTGAGTGACTCCATCAATATTTAATGGTCTCATCAACATTAGATCTGTCCAAGCATCTAAGAATATTGGTGGGGAAAAATGTAGAAGTTGTAATTTCTTATTTTTCAGTAAAAATGTAATTTTATTTCATAGTATCTAAACTTCTATTCCAAATTATTCTCTCTCCCTTCTTGTCTGCAAAAAAGAGTTTGTTAGTACTAATATTTCATTTATATGAGCAAAGGGAAAAGTGGAAATGAGGAACTATCTGATGTCTTTGATTGCTATTGGTAACAATTCTGCTGGACAAGAAATTCCACCCCACCTTAATCTGACAATATTTTCTATTCTGAATTATAAAGGTAATTTTATTTACCTAGACAAAGGTAACACTGATTAAATAATCTAAATTCTAGCTTCTAACAGGTCATGGAAATTCTGGCTTATACTGTCAGTTAAACATTAAAACAAAGGTGCCTGCCATGTTAAATGCATGTGTTAAAAAGATACTTTGCTAAAGTTGTCATTCTTGACTCCCACTTGGCAATGTTTTGACAGGATATTCTCATCACGTCAAAACTGGCTGTGATTGGTCAGGCACAGTGGTCCACACCTGTAATTCGAGCACTTTGGGAGGCTGAGGTGGGCGGATCACGAGGTCAGGAGATCGAGAGCATCCTGGCTAACACGGTGAAACCCCGTCTCTACTAAAAAATACAAAAAAAAATTAGCCTGGCATGGCGGCGGGCTCCTATAGTCCCAGCTACTCGGGAGGCTGAAGCAGGAGAATGGCATGAACCGGGGAGGCGGAGCTTGCAGTGAGTGGGGATCACTCCACTGCCCTCCAGCCTGGGCGGCAATCAACAAAGCGAGACTCCGTCTCAAAAAAAAAATTTAAAAAAAAGAAAAAAAACTGGCTGTGATTCGTGACTGTTGATCGACTGCAAAAAATAATGGTTATTCTAAAAATGATGAGAGAAGTGAAAAACCTCCTTATTTTCTTGTGAATTATTATCTCACAGGCTATTTTTTGTTTGTTTGTTTGCTTTTTGCTTGTGTATGTGTCAGTTTGGTTGTTTTTTATTAAGTGCCAACTGAGGGGAGCACACTGAGGAATAGAAACTATGGTCTTACAGGGCAAAATAAATGAACAAATCATTAGTCAAAAATAATTATTTTTTCAAGCACCCGATAGGTGTGTGTGTAATACAGGGGAAAAGTCATATTGTAAGTATCTTCCCAATTATATCATACAAATAATTAAAACCACCTTAAGTTGTTAAGTTTTGCAATCTTCCCTCCTTCGTCATCCTTCCTTTTTTCTTTCACAATAATTAGAAAATATTACATTCTTGCTCAGAATATGATACTTGAAATGTATTTTTCTATTTTAATGAATAAAAACATTAAAGAGACAACCTTTCACACTGTGGCTTAGAGAAAGATTATCAAGACTAAGAACAAGATGTGAAAATTGCTTAGAAGTAATGGCTATCTGCCATGTTCTGGTGGCAAAGGATAAAGCAGCAAAATGGATATAGTTTTATTAAATATTTCTAACTGCAAAGGAAAATCTGTTAGAAAATAACAGGTAAATCAATCCGTTGGAGATAGCATTATTCTCAGTTTTGTTACAGAACCAGAAGAGGGCACTCATCTCCTGCAAAAGATAGCAAACTAACTAGACCAAGCAATTGGATATTTCTTCAAATAAATAAAAACAAAGGATTATAGTGTATCATTCATTATAGAGCCTTCTAGCATACTTCATGATAAATGTATAATTGATGATGTTTTATAATATCAAATAAATACTGAAAATATATACTACTTTTGTATTACTTCAGTGGTAGCTCAAGACATTAAGTTGCTTTATTTTTTAAAATATTACTATCCTTTTCCATGGTTTCATATTGAAATAAGGATTTGAGAATGACGTAATTTACATGAATTTATTTGTTTTTCTTATCTGATTAAGAACAAAAGAAAAGCTATGACTAGGTTCCAAAACTAACTACCACAGTAAACAGTTGCCCAAGAAAGTGTTTAGGATATTTTCCAGGGAATTCTCTGTCTCTGTGTCTCTCTCTTGAGATTAATAGAGATACAGATAAAAATTATACATACAGATATATGAATATATAAATATGTTTGTATAAATATACATATATATACACATATGTGATCTGAGCATTAAGTTAATTATCATCTAAAGTTATCCAAAACCTTGAGAAATGAAAGAAAAGTTGCATATTCTTCAGCTGTTTGGTATAGGAATCTATTAATAAAAATTAAGTCAACTTTGGTGATAGTGGTTTTATCTTTTCCTGTTGTCTTCTCATCTAATACAAGGGTGGTGTTGAATTGCCTCTGTTTCCCTTTCTTTCATAATCACATCATGTATTTTGAAGCTCTTATGTTTGGTGCATTAATATTTAATATTATTTTGCCTTCCATTTAAATTGCTTTTTTAATTCTTGTGAAACTTTCTTCATATCCAGAAAATTTTCTGTCCGAATTCTGGGTTCTAAGATTAACTACTACAATACACAGTTTGACTGAAGAAAGTCTTTAGGACATTCTCTAAGGAATTCTCTCTCTCTGTCTCTCTCTTGATAGTGGTTAGATACAGATATAGACAGATATAGAAGATATATAGATATATGCATACATAAATCAAGACCCATATACAAATGGATATATCTATATATGGGTCTTGATATTTTACCCAGTCTGTTAATCTCTGCCTTTTATGTTGAATATTTAGTAAATTATATGGTTATATGCTAAGCATAGCATTTTGCTATTTGTTTTCTATTTGTCTTGTCTATTTTCTTTTTTTATCTCTTTGACCTTATGTTGGATTAATTAAATAAAATATTTCTCTAGTGTTTTAATTTATCTATTTAAATATATATATATATATATACACTTTTGTGTACATTTTTCTGGTTGTTCTAAGGATTACAATATGCATCCTTAACGTATCACAGTATAATAAGAATTAATACACCACATTGACAAAAATGTCATAATTCTGCAACAAAGAGTATAAGACACTTCTATCATTTGCACTGTAATTTTTGCATAATTTACAATTATATAAGACCTAAGTCCCCTAGAAATCAATAACAAGAGAAACTTTGGAAACTATACAAACACAGGAATTAAAGAACATGCTCCTGAATAACAAGTGCGTCAATAAATTAAGAAGAAAATTGAAAAATTTATTGAAACAAACAAAAAAGTAAAACAATATTCCAAATCCTATGAAAGACAGCAAAAGCAGTATTAAGAGGAAAGTTTATAGAAATATGTGACTACATCAAAAAAGTCAAAAAACTTAAAATGAACAACCTAATGATGCATCCTAAAGAACCAAAAAAGCAAGAGCAAACCCCAAAGTTTATAGAAGAAAAGAAATAATAAAAAATCAGAGCATAAATAAATAAAATTGAAATGGAAAAACAATACAAAAGATCAACAAAATGAAAAGTTGTTTTTTTAAAAGATTAATGAAATCAGCAAGCCTCTAGCCAGACTAAGAGAAAAACAGAGAAGACCCGAATAAATGAACTCAGAGATGTAAAAAGAGAAATTACAACTGATACCACAGAAATTCAAAAGATCATTAGAGACCCCCATGAGCAACTGTCTGCCAATAAATTGGAAATCCTAGAAGAAATGAACAAATTCCTAGACACATACAACCTATCAAGTTTGAATGATAAAGAAATCCAATATCTGAGCAGACCAATAACAAGTAATGAAATTGAATTCATAACAAAATGTCTCCTGGCAAAGAAAAGCCCAGGATCTACTGGCTTCACTGCTAAATTTTACCAAACATTTAAAGAACTACTATCAGTCCTACCCAAACTGTTCCAAAACTTTAGAGGAGGGAATACTTCCAAACTCATTCAGTGAGGCCAGAGGCCAGTATTACCTTGCTGCCAAAACCACATGAACACTTAAAAAAAATAAAAAAGGAAACTACAGACCAATATCCCTGATGAATATTGATGCAAAAATCCTCAATAAAATGCTAGCAAACTAAATTCATTCTTGGTCATTCATCATGACCAAGAGGGACTTATCTCAGGAATGCAAGGATGGTTCAACGAATGCAAATCAATCAAAGTGATAAGTAATTTCAGTGAAATGATGAACAAAAACTATCTGATCGTTTCAATCAATGGTAAAAAAGTGTGTGACAAAATTCAACATCCCTTTATGATAAAAATTCTCAAAAAACTGGGACTGGGTATAGAATGAATATACCTTAACACAATAAAAGCCACATATAACTGACCCACAGCTACTATACTGAATGGAGAAAAACGGAAAGCCTTTCATCTGAGATCTGGAAAAAGGGAAGAGTGCTCACGTTCACCTCTGTTTTCAACATAGAATTGGAAGTCCTGGCCAGAGCAATCAAAAAAGAGAGAGAAAAAAAAATGGCATTCAAATTAGAAAGGAATAAGTCAAATCATTTTTGTCTGCAAATGATATGATCTTACATTTGGAAACACCAAATATAACTCCACCAAAAATCTATTAGAACTGATAAACAAATTCAGTAAAATTGGAGGACACAAAATATAAATATAAAACTCAGTAACATTTCTATACGCCAATAGCAAACTATCTGAAAAAGTTATCAAGAAAACAATCCCATCTACAATACCTACAAATGAAATAAAATACCTAGGAATAAATTTAACCAAAAGAGTGAAAGATCTCTAAATTGAAAACTATAAAACATTGTTGTAACAAATTGAAGAGAACACAAAGCTGAAAGATATTCCATGTTACTTTACTGAAAGAATCAATATTATTAAATATCCATACTACCCAAAGCAATTGACAGATTCAATGTAATCCCTCCCTATCAAAATGCTAATGACATTCTTCAGGGATATAGAAAAAAATAATTCAAAAATTTGTATGGAGTTACAAAAGATCCAGAATAGCCAAAGCCATCCTGAGCAAAAACCAAAATTGGAGGAATCACATTACCTACCTTCATATTATACTAGAGAGTTATTGTAACCAAAACAGCATGATACTGGCATAAAAACAGACAATAAACAAGTGGAACAGAATAGAGAGCCAAGAAACAAATCCACACACCTACAGTGAACTCATTTTTGACAAATTTTCCAGCAATATGCACTGGGGATAAGACAGTCTCTTCAATAAATGGTGCTGGGAAAATTGGATATCCATATGCAAAAGAATAAAACTAGACCCCTGTCTCACTCTATCTAAAAAATAAAATCAAAATGGGTTAAGGACTTAAATATAATAACTAAACCATGAAACTGCTGCAAAAAAAAAAAAAAAAAAAAAAAAAAAAACCATTAGAAAATCTCTCTGGGACATTGGACCTAACAAAGATTTCTTGAACAAAACCCAAAAGCACAGACAACCAAAGCAAAAATGGACAAACGAGATTAAAAAGCTTCTGCCCAGCAAAGGAAACCATCAATAAAGTGACGAGACAACCCATGGAACAGAAAAAAAATATTTTCTAACTACCCATCTGACAAAATGTTAATAACCAGAATACATAAAGATCTCAAACAACTCAACAAGAAATTTTCTAATAATCCAATTTAAAAATGGGCAAAAGATCTGCATAGACATTTATTATAAGAAGACATACAAATGGCAAACAGGCATATTCCTCAACATCACTGATTATCAGAGAAATGCAAACCCAGAGTGCAATGAGGTATCATCTCACCCCACTTAAAACAGCTTTTGTCCAAAGACAAGCAATAACAAACACCAATGAAGATGCAGAGAAAAGGGGTCTCTTGTACACTGTTGGTAGGAACACAGACGAGGACAACCACTATGGAGAACATTGTGAATTTTATTTAAAAAACTAAAAATAGAGCTAAAATATGATCCAGCAATCCCACTGCTAAGTATATACTACAAAAAAAAAAATCAGTAAATCAAATAGATATCTGTGCTTCCATGTTTATTGCACTACTACTCACAATAGCCAAGATTTGGAAGCAACCTATGTGTCCATTCTCAGAAGAATGGATAAAAAACATTTGGTACATATATGAACCAGAGTACTATTCATGCATAAAAAAGAATGAGATTCTGTCATTTTCAACAACATGGATGAAACTGGGGGATATAATACTGTGTGAAAAAAGCCAGGCAGACAAAGACAAACTTTCCATCTTCTCACTCATTTGTGAGAGTTAAAAATTAAAACAATTGAACTCATGGAGATAAGTAGACTGACGGTTACCAGGAACTTGGAAGAGTAGTGAGGGAAGTGGGAATGGTTACTGATTACAAAAATACAATTAGGTAGAATGAATAAGGTCTAGCATTTGATAGCACAACAGGGTGATTCCAGTCACCAATAATTTATTTTATGTTTTTAAATAACTAAAAAAGTATAGTTAAAATGTTTGTAACATAAAGAAAAGATAAATGCTTGAGGAAATGAATACCTCATTTACCATGATGTGATTACTGTACATTGTATGACTGTATTAAAACATCTCAAGTACCCCGTAAAGTTACACACATACTATATATCCATAAAGATTAAAAATAAAGACAATCACACAATTTATTCCATATTATCATAAAGAAATTAAGGAGAAAATATAATCTCTTATGTTTACTAAGACATTTAATATTTTTTATTCTATTTTTCTTGCACATCAGTATTCCATATGATAATATTGCTCTTTAGCTTGATGAATGCCCTTATTCATTTCTCGGATTTCATCTCTGCTGCCAAAAAAATCTTCAACTTTTATTTTTGAGCACTTTATAGTCTCTTGATTTTTGAAAGATAATTTCATTAACTACAAAATTGAGATCTATAGTTTTTCTAAATGGTGGTAAGAACACTTAACATTATATCTCCATTATTAACAAAATCTTAGGTGTACAATATAGTGTTGTTATCTATAAGCATTATGTTATACATTAGATCTCTAGAACTTACTCATTTTGTGTAACTAAAAGTTTATATTCATTAAATAGCAACACTCATTTTCTCCACTCTCCAGGCCCTGACAACCACTACAAACAAATTTTCATGGGGTTAACAAGTTATGGATGTAAATATAATTATAATTAAGCATTAACCCGGCTGTACTTTAATGCTCTTTGTTCTAGGCATGTGACACTAGATATTGACCATTTATGTCTCCATTTTTTCTATAAATAGGATTTCTGACCTTAGAATCATATGGCTTTTTTTTTTAAAGATAGGATCTCTGACTGTAGAATCGTAAGGCTTTTATTTAAAAATTACTTAAGATGTTTTTCAAATCCCCAGTTCCAGCAAAACAGCTGACATAAAATAGTTTGAAGACTTCTACAGAGGAAGAAAATCAGTATGAGAATAGAGTTTTTTGAGCTCTTTGTTCCAAGACTTCGCTCTGTGCTCTCATGCTAATGAATAACCTCCACTTTGGTCCACTCTAAAACTCTTAACTACCCTTATCCCAAACTCTGCAGGAAGACAGATTTGAGGTATCCTCCGATTTTCTTATTTTGTTTGTAATTAAATCTCTTTCTTTGCTGCAATTCAGTGTCTTGGAGTATCAACTTGAGGTGCACATTGGGCAATGGACTTATTATAGTAGCAATTATTTTCCTCATCCATTAATTCATCCATTGACAATTAGGGTGTTTCCATATCTTGGATACTGTGAATATGCTGCAACAAGTGTAAAAGTGCAAATTTTTTTGAAATATTGATTTCCAATTTTTTGATAAATACCCAGAAATGAGATTTCTAGATTGTATTGTACAGTTTTACTTGTAACTTTTTATTGAATTTCCTTATTGCATTTACCATTTTACATTCACATAAACAGTGTACAAGGGTTTCAGTTTTTCCAAATTCTCACCAACACTTATCTTTTTTTGTTTTTAATAGTCATCCTAACAGATGGGAGGTGACATCTAATTATGGCTTTAGTTTTGATTTTCATTTCCCTGATGCTTAGTGTTGTTGAATATATTTTCATACACATCTTGGCCATGTGTTGGTTTTTTTTTTTTTTTTTTTTTTTTTGAGAAATGTCTGTTCCAATTCTTTGCCCATTTTTAATCAGTTATTTGTCTTGTTTTGTTTTTGCCATTAAGTTATAGGAATTTCTTACATGCTTTCAAACTGGGTAGTAATGGATATAAACTGGAGAATTTTACTAGGAAGAAGCCTACATTGATGTTAACAGCACATTAAAGGAAATTCTGTTGCAGTCACAGAAGAAAACACGTGGATGTAGAGAAAGTCTTATTCTTTTCAGAGTACACCAAAGTGGTCATAACAGAATATAGATAGAAATTTGGATAGAAAAGTCCATTCTGATGAGGTCTCAGGTGGAAATCAGGACGTTATCATACAATGGACGAAATGGCATCCTTATTATAAAATAGCAAAGAACTTGGCTGAATTTCATTCATGTCCTAGTGTTTTGTAGAAGCTAGAAATTGTGAGTGAAAATTGGATACATGGTTGAGGAATTGTCTAAGCAAATAGATATGCTCCTATTGGTCATTCAAGATAAACAGCCCTGAGTAGTAAGAAGCTTTTGAGGTGAATGGTTTATCATATTCTTGGTTCTCTCACAGAAGGAAAGATTTTAGCAGAAAAAAATAACATGCTTTTATGCAAACATTGAGAAGAAGCTGGCAAAAGAAATTTCTTACCTTCATGGGATCCCATATACCATTAAAGGTAAACAATCCTGAGTAGTAAGAAGAAGTTTCCTTCTTCTACTGAATGATGCGTTATATTGGATGTTCTCCCAACAAATGGAAGACTTTCATTTAAAATGGAATTTGCAGGCAGACATTTCAGAAGAACAAGTTTATTACCCCCATAGAGTCCTATAACCCTATAGTCCTATAAAGTTCACAACTCTGAGGAGTAAGAAGAAGATTCCCGGACAATCAATACATCATATTCTGTGTTCCTTCACAGAATCAAAGATTTACTTCACTGAAGGTGAGGCTCTGTTCCTCTTGACTGCTTATAGTAAAATGCAAGAGAGAAACGAATTAAAGATGAAATCGTTTATCCAAAGAGAAGCAGAACTTAAAAATTGAGAAAAATGCTCAACCTCTACCTGCTGGAAAAAAATAAGAAAGCCTGTTTGGGAGACAATGGGGGTGAGGCCAAGTGACATTATGATAATCAATTTAGTATGGATTGACCATCTCAATGGAAGCCAGGTGTTATTCATCTAGATATGGGAAGACTTGTCAGCATCTAAATAGAAACAAGGATCTAATGTTCAAGACAATGGAAGAATGACCCAAAAACATTTTGGAGATCATCAGGACTGTCCCTCCTATCAGAGCCCCAGAATGCTATAGCCTACAAGGTAGATGATTTCAAAAGAGACACTGCTGCCCAGAACTGCCTTGTATTATAGGATTCATATCCTGCACTCTGGCACCATTCTGCTTGGCTGCCCCAAGTGCAGTTCTGGCAGGACTTCATGTGTCATGCACTGCATTCAGCAAAACTGTGAGAACATGGCTGCCTCCACTACATTTCAAAGGATGCACTGGGGAGCTGTGGGGCCCAGACTGGGAATCAACACAAGGGAAGTGCCACCACAAAAATCTCCACTAAAACAATGCCCAACAGGGCCATAGGGACGGGGTGACCCTGAAAACTCAGACCAGAAGAGCCACCAGCATGTGACTCCATGAAAACTGTGGCATAAGCCGCACCCAGCAAAGCCATAGGGGTTGGGCTTCCCAAAGACAGGTGCCAGGCAACACTTCACAGGTGGGACCATTGCCTCACTGGGTCCTGAAGGAAGGACCTTTGTCCCAGTGAGCATGGAAGACAGAGCATCAAGTCCAAGCAGATTATTCTCAAATCTTATGGGTTTGGACTTGCTCAGGATCTCTTACTGCTTTCTTCTTTCCTATTTCTTTTTGGAATAGGAATATCTATCCTATACTTGTCCCTTCATTGTATTTTAGAAGCACAGAATATGTTTGATGTAACAGGTTCACATCTGGAGAGTCATTTGCCTTGGAATGAATTATACATTGAAACTCATCCATGGTATATGATATGATATATGATATCTAAAGGAGATATTGGGTTTAGATTTTTAAATTGAGGCTGGAATCTGTTAAGACTTTTGAAGTTCTCTCTCTCTCTCTCTTTTTTTTTTTTTTTTTTTACTGTGATGGTGAATTTGATGGAACAATCTCATGGGTCATGCAGTGTCAAGATTAAATATTAATTCTGAGAGAGAGTTGGTGAGTGTTTTTCTGGATGATATTAGGACTTGAATCAGTGGACTAAAGGAAGTAGATTGCCTTCTCTAATGAGGAAAGGCATCATCCAATTTGCTGAGGGTCTGAAAAGAACAAAAGGCATAGGAAGGGGGAATTTACCCCCTTTTTTCCTCTGTTTTACTGCTTAAGCCTAGACATCTCATCTCATTTTCTTTCCTCATGCTGGGATTTCTACCATTGGCTTCCCTTGTTCTCAAGCCTTCTGAACCAGACTGAATTACACCATCTTTCCTGGGTCTCCAGTTCGCAGATAGTAGATCATGGAACATAACTTAGAACACAAACAATGACTTATGACATCGTTATTAAACTGAAGAACCAAAATCTTGCCAAAGCATTAGAGACAGATGGTTATCCCCTACTCTTCTGTTTTCCATTAGGCGGAAATTTCCTTAAAATCTCTTATTGACTTACCCGCTCACTTTCAAATTCTTTCAAGGGAGATCAATAACTTCTCAAGATGGTATAATTTTGAAAAAGAATTGGAATCTTTCTTGAATGATAGATAAAGGCAGATAAATTAACCATTCTTGCCAGGGTCCTCACTGAAGACAGTACACACTTTTGTTCTGCTTCTCCTTCTTGCCTTAAATTTTACAAGGCATCATCCCATGGAAGACCAATGACAGTGAGCAACTAGATAAATATATCTATTTCAAGGAGGCAATATTAGGAGTCAAATCATCACCCATCTGTGAAATAATGTTCTTCAACATCAGCTACATCACTTATTCCCAGTTGGTTTTAAACTTGGAAAGGGAAGTGGGAGATTCTTCAAACCCCACCATTAAACAATAAGCTTTAAACTAGTAAGGGGCAGAGATATGATTTAAACAACAACCTGAATAATTCTACATGCTTATTTCAAAGAAAATAATTTTTTAAAAAAGAATTCAGAACAAATATCTTAATGTCTCTCTCAAACTTACTGTAAGGTCATCCTATATGTTAGAATTGTGCATCATTACTATAGCATCCCTTTCAAACTCAGTTCCACCTCTGGGTATCCAGCCTTCCTTGTCATCATCTCAATCTCCTTGATAGAGTAAGCTCTATGAAACTAGGCAAATCATTTAATCTATCTGCCCTCAGTTTATCATCTGTGAAATGAAAGAGAAAGAAAGACAGAAACTATGAAAACTGTGGATATGGCTTGGAGTGGCACTTGTAGGAGACTTGACTCAAATAATGAGAAACCAACTAACTTTCTGTAGAGTTACAACTGCCAAAGAAACTATTGTGCCCATCTAAAACAGTTTTTGGCTTCTCTGGGTTTTAAAATACTCATGAATTCCCAATATTTTATGGGAAAAAAAGCAGGCTAGTAAATTGCCTACATCAGTTGCTTAGGGGGCCAATAATTTACAATTTTGATAATGAAGCTCTGGGTCAAGAGGAGCCACATCACCTCTGAGGTAGAGATTATTTAAAATCACCCACAGATTTTGGAATTTCATTTCAAATGTAACTTTCAGGTATCTATTATTTGAGGACGAAATGAGTATATTTCAGTGTAGAAAAGAAGAAATAAATATTTACTGACCAGATAAGCTGAGTGTGATAATCATTAGTTCTGACAAAACAGATATTGTCTCTTGCCCACACACAATAAAATGATTGTACTTGCTGCCCACTAGCAGTTGATTGGCATTCTGAATCTAACTCTCATCTCTGAGTTGAGAGTGAAAGGGATGCTGGCACTTCTGGGTCAGAATATTCAATTATCAATTTGAGACCTTCACGAACTATTGCATTTTGTTCTGACATAGTTATCAATTACATTTTAATTGATAGCAGCTCTATAGCCCACACTATGACTACACTGCCTGACTTAAAATGCACATATTGAGGAGAAACAGGTAATTTATATATTAAGTGAGTCACACTTTAGGGTTATTAGCAAAATGTTACGTGGTCAATTCAGACTTACACAATGTCTTTGCTGTCTAACCTCACTAAAATCTATCCTCAACATAGATTCTACATCTCAAAGATTTATTAAAGTCTGAAAAATTATTTCCAAAGTTCAAAGAAACTAAAGTGTCCTCATCAAAAGCTGTCTAAATCTACATTTTTCTAACCATGTTCAGCAAAATACTAGCCTTAGGATACATTTATAGACATGTCTCTTTAAAAATGTTTGGCGTTTCAACAAAATTGATAAATCCTATATGTTCTAGACGTTTCTTAGTGATCAACGATACCAAGAACCCATATAAGAACCTGTACTCAAAAAGCTGTTTTAACGTCATTTAAGAAAATGTTATCTGAGTTGTTTGAGTACTGATGAAGAAATTAATCCTTACATAATAAAACAGCACCACATTTCAATAATTTGAGAAAGTTAAAAGCTCAACACATTGTTAGCTCCATTGTATTTAAATGGACAAACACTGATATCTTTGAAAACTATATGATGTCAGTTGCCATTTTCAAATAGCCTTCTAAAGTTTACTAACTCTTATCTACAGAGTGCCCTCCTCTCCCTTGCTACCTATCATTATGTCTTCCCTCACCTATGAGTGTCAAGGGAACTCTCTTTCCTTGCCGATACCAAAGCAGCTCTCAAAGAGAGTCTTCACTTCTGTCTTTGTAAAAAGAAAATCTAAAAGGTTTAAGCATTAAATAATTGAGTGTGAGACACACCAAGTTTTTGTTTATTGACTGGTTCCCTCCTGAAAATTTTAGTATACAGTAGTCTTATTTAAAATTCTGGATCCGTGTCCTGATATTCCACAGTAACACTGAACCCTCCTTTGATCAACATTTGGGATAACTTTATGTAGTCTGACAAACACCTAACACAAAAATAATGCTGTTCTGAAAGAGTGTTAGAGCATATCTGTTACCTTCTGGCCAACCTGACTTGCACAGGCGACCTAGGATTGACAAAGATTATACAAAAAAAAAAAAAAAAAAGTTTATTTTTACATTCGAAATCAGACCTTCACACTCTCCTCTGATTTCCATGTCTAGGTCTCTGATTTTACAGAGACCTCATAATCCAGTCAAAGATATGTCTTCATTTGGTAGGAAAGGGCAGATAATGTAGGCAATAGCTAGAAAGTCTAGGCAAGGGAAGCATTTTCAGCAGAGAAAAAGAAGAGAAAGAAGGAAGGGGAGAAGAAAAAAGTAATAGAGAGGATAAAAAGGACAATGAATAATCATGGAGAAAAAGACAATTCATTTATTTTACCTACCTCTCATCATCCATGTATCTCCCACCCTTACAGAGATCTAAACATAAAGATTCTGAGTTACAATAATCTTGACCTCTAATGCACCAGTGCTCACAATCCAATTCAGTGAAAATTTGCAGGACACATATTCCATGGTAGGTATGGTGCTAAGTCCTGGGGATTTAACAAAAGCTCTTTAATTGTCCATAAAGTAAAAGCACATAGACAACCTTTAATTGACTTTCCCCAAACCTTGTATCTACGGTGCAAGGAGAAGTCTCATTAACTGGAACATATTGGATCCCTCCAATTCATTCTTTCTTTTGTGTTCTGGCATACCTCTAGATCTCCCTCAAATGTTTTTGGAAAATTTAGTGAACTCCATGTGATTTCACCATCACTCATCTCATGTACTTCCCAATGTCATAAATGAGAGTGAGAATTCTTTGCTTAGGTTTTGCTTTCTGATGTTCCCCAAAGCTGCAGGTGTGTGAGATACCAAATGACCAACTGAAATGGCATTCATCAGTTTACAGAAATGGGGAGAATTATCTCTTCTTTCCTTTGTGCCACACCATCACCTACACTCTGAAGCAAAACTCATCACTCAAAGTCTGGGTTATGTTCCTGACCCTCTTCCCCATCTATCTCCAATCATGTAAACTACCATCACTCTTTTCTCTGCAAAGTTTAGTGCTAATAATTACAATTGAATTGGGGATAAATGCCATGGTCATACAGGTTTGTTTTTGGTTTTGGTTTTCATTTTTTATGAATTCCAGGTACTAAATGCAGGTTTCTCCTAAGCAAATTCTAGTTTTATGATGAATTACCTCATGCAAATAAATGACTAGATAATTTGGATTTCACCACCCTCATCAGATACTATAATGTGAAACTTTGTGCAATCTTATATAGAATGACTACCAAAAAACAAACAAACAAAATAGTAAGACACAGGGCTCAGAATTATTCTTATTCTACCTGGAGATCAAGAGATACATGTATACCTGAAGATTCAAATATATCAGCCTTTATTATTTGCTACCTTAGGCTCCATGTCATTGGAAAGGTGGAAAGGTCAAGAGATGAGAGGAAATTCTGGATTAGCTTACAAGTACCACCATCATGTTTTCAAGTGACCATAATGGGGAAGGGGCACCATAGATAAAGGGGTTTTGGGGAGAACACCAATGCATCTAATAATATGAGTTATAGACATCTTTTAGCACAATTGATATAGATTTGATTCATCTGCTTTAGTGACAAATAATATTTCATTATGTAAACTAACTAAAATGATCATTCCTAATGATGAGCATTTCAATTGTTTCTATATTTTATCATTATAAAAATAAATATCATCACAACAATAAATATTTTTAAATGTTTGACCATTTTTCTCCAGAGACAGGACAGCTACTGAAAGATTATGTACAATTACATTCAGATACATAATGCTAACTCACTTTGCCTATATTTTCATTTATGTTTCAATGCAATGAACTTACAGCGATAGGGCTAATTATCCTTGTCAAGATGCTAATAGTGTTTTACAAGATAATTAATAACTATACTTTTGGAGACTATAGTATTATTAAGACTAAAATTATAAAAATTGTTGAAAATTTTAATCAACTGACCTTTTTTTGTAACCTTACTAACAAAACTGTAAAACTATTTTTTGAGAAAATTATTGAGAATCTAGATTTAAAAAACAATATTTCTACTATAAACTAGAATTTTAATTTAATAAAATGTAATAAACTTGGGATTTGCCCTTTTCTATTTTAAGATACTTTATTTTCATTTTTCTCTTTGACTTACTGTGTTATTAGCCCCATTATCGTGGCCTTTGTGGCTTTGCTGCTCAGTAGAGTAGTATAAAATACTGACGTGGTTGTTATCAACCACAAATGCTCTTATGGATATATAAACAAACAAAATACAAATTATGTGAATTTTGATACGTATTTTAACCCAGTTAAAATTATGTTGTTCCACTGGGGCCAAAGCCCATGAAGTAGTGCCTTGGGCAGTGCCAAAGGGGCTAGAAAATGGCGTAGATTCCTCCACAAGAATTTGAACTTCTTATGGCTGGGCCTGTACCGTTAGTTTTCCCTCTGGCTGAGTACAATGTCAGCTGAAGAAAGCTTCAGGATTGAGGTAGGAAATTAGACAACTTCCATGCCCAGGAGAGTTATCAGCTAATGGTATTCAGTATGACATATGCTGTGTATCTTATACACTCAAGAAATGCATCTATCTTATAATTCTACATTTTATGAGGTATATAAGACAATTATTTTCATCTTCACTTTATCATGTTTTTGGTAGCAGTCTCGTACATTTCTGACTTATCATTTTCAGTCTCGTGTGTCAGATTCTCTAATTCTGCACTCATCAGCCTGTCTCATAAATGTTACTGCCTACAAAAAAATCAGTCAGCAAACATTTATTGGTCCTAGGGTGATAAAAATATACAGAATACATAACCCCATGGAATAAGAAATAAACTCTGGTGAGGGAGGTATGTAATTGAGCAGTGTGATAGAAGTATGTCTAAGGTGTTTTTATAAGCTGTGGTACATAGCCTTTGGATAGTGGAAACATGAGGACATACTTTTTGTGAGAGATATTGTCTAAGCCGATTCTTTAAGGTTGGATAGAATTTGTCAGTCAGGGTGTGAAATGTTTTTAAAACAGAGCAAACAGCAGATACAAAGACATGAAAATGTGAAGCAGTAAGGTATAAGAGAAGGCCAAGCATTTGTATAACCAGTGTAAAGTATAAGGCTGAGAAAGACTTAAAATGCAGCTGGTATTTTTGGTGATTCTAGACCTTTGAAGGGTGTTGTGTAACACATAAGATTTCTAATCTGTGACTACTATTGTTATTTTCCTTTTAAACAGATCATGTGGTCAAAAGTTATTATGAACAATAGATTAGAGCAGAAAATCTTAATGAGGATAAACTACTGTAATCAGATAATTATAAAAGTTAAACCTAGCTATTTTAAGAATCTGAACAAGGGTATTAACATAGTCAGACATGAGAGGGTAGATTTGAGAAACGTTTGGAAGGTGAAATCAAAAGGACTAAGTTAAATGATTGTATGTGGAAGTAATAGAGAAAAGGTATAGTGAGAGAGATATAAAAAAAATTGAAAATACAACTCGGATTTCTATGGGCCCCCTGCTTCTGGAACAATGTGTAAAACATGCCAATTTCCTAAAATTTTTTGTCCACAGTGTATTCACCTCAAATACTAGCCAGAATGTTAACCTGCAAATTGGACATTGAAATATGTTGTGGGTAGTTCAATCTTAAAATGTCCATATGCCCTTCAAATGCCCTTTTCTCTCCTTCTCCCTACTAGTTAGTGTCCCATCATCTTCCCAGTCTACAAGTTAAACTGAGAAGAATCAGAGAGTAAAAATAATCAAGAAGCCAGGGCTTGAACTGAACACCAAGATCTATAGGTGCTACCACTTAAATACGTCTAGACTTTACTCTCATATTGACTTCCACTATTAGTGCCCTGTTCAAATTACTTGACTTATTATAATGGTATCCTAATTTGTCTTCTTGCCTACATTTCATCCCTTCTATTAAATCTTGCAAATTGTGGCAGGAAGAGCTTTTCTAAAATGTAGCTATGATGTTGTGTTTGTGTTAAAACCCTTGAATCCCCTAACATTTACATAACTAAAACATTGCGTTCACATCCCAACATCTAATGGATATCATCTAAACTCTTTAAAATAAATACATGAGATTCTTGGTAATCTGGTACCCGTATGTATCTCAGATCTTACACTCTTTCTCCAAATTTGGTAAATCAGTAAAAGTAATCCAAAGTACATTTGGGTCTCTCATCTTTCATCCCACAGTGGAGCTCCATAGACATGGAAATGTTGTGCTCATTTTGTCATGAAAGTCCTCCCCAACATCTCCATCCTTTTAGTCCCTGATAAGCATTCGATGTTTTCTTTACACATTTAGATGAAGCGTTCCTTTTCTGTGATGGACTTTCACAATCTCTTGCCCTTCAAGCAACATGAAGCATATTCTACCTTGTGCAGTGTTGTATCCTTCAGATCCCTCTATTACAGCACTCACCAAAAAGAATTGCAAGTATATTTACACATACATCTCTAGAAGGCAGAGAACATCCTACAGAAAGAACTGTGTCTTCACCTGTGTAATAACATCACCTAAAAGAGGGCTTATCTCATAGGTAGGATTTAAAAGCTGTTAGTTTAATGAATGACTATACAACTAACAAACAATTCGTCTTGGTGTAATTTACAAAGTGGCCATGAATATAGTCGTCTACATTGTGTTGGTGTGTAACAACTGTCATGTTGAAAAATAACCCATCATTTTTTTTCTGGATGATCATTTTAAGTCTCTCTTACAGACCACTTGTATTTCTAGGGATCTGAGATCTGAGACTTCATAAACCAATTAAGTCTCTATACAGATTGTAATGATGTATGATCCTATCAGGTAAATACATAAAACTTTTGTGTGTGTGAATGTACATGTTCATACCTCACCTAGTCATATACTTTAAACTATTTTTACTAAAATAGGATCACAATTTATTTGAACTAATCCATAAAATCCAGATAGTTTGAGCACTATAATCACTGGCAAGGGGACTCTTTATGCAAATCTAGTCTCAGAAAAAGCTCTATCGATTTCTTAGCTCTCTAAGATTTATGTAAAAGTGAATCATGGGTTATATATAAAAGTAGTATGCACCCACAGACACATATATTAATACACACCTGTTTAGAAAAGTAACGCAGTTTTAGTGTATTTCAGTAAAACACATTCAGAGAATAAACACCCCTTCCTCAGGAGGTATTCAATAATTACATTTCTCTGAGTAAAAACAAGAGGACAATATTTTTGGTGAGTATTAAGAACATGAAGTTAATTTGCCAACCTGTATTTACTCTATAATATATTTTGCATATTTTCCAGACATATTTTTTAGTGTTTACATGTTTTCTTATTCTTAAATTCTGGAATTAAAACAATTGTCACTTTTCAACAAATGCCTCTTATTTCACCCTTATTTTATATTTTATGCCCTAAGATGGTAAATAAATAAAAAAATAGTGCTGATAAGCTCTTTGAATACTGAGCTGTAAATCTGACTGTCATCTGAAATTAATCAATGTAACTTTCATGACTAGAGCATATATAGCCATAAAATCTATATTAACTGTCCACTTAGAAGTGTGATTGTTGATAGTTAGGGCTATGTAGATTTCTGATTTGTACTAAAGTTTTTGATACATAATGGTACCTTTGTTACCACGGAGGGTTTTGACTACAAGTTGTCCATGTTTTTGGTGTTTTGAACAAAAAACTGGCAAAATGCATAAACAAAGCATTAAAGAATGAAGCAAGGAAAGCACAGATGTATTGAAACAAAAGTGCACACAGAGTGGAAGCAGGCTCGAGCAAATGGCTCAAGAGCCCTGGTTACAGAATTTTCTGGGGTTTAAATACCCACTAGAGGTTTCCCATTGGTTATGTGTTTTACACCATATGTAAATGAAGTAGTAGCTTGAAACCAGTCTGATTGGCTGTGAGAGGCAACAAATCAGAGGCTGAATGGAAATCACAAAGTTACACATGAAGACTTGGCCTGTCACCAGTCTGATTGGTTGTGGGAGGGGACCAATTAGAGGTACTTTCAGGTTTTATCTGCAGTGCAGAAATGGGGGATCAGCAGGGTTAGTTGCAAAGGGAGCAGCTTCTGTTCTTTTGTTACTTGGGCATGGAAAATTGAGGTTTTATTTTTATTTAGTTCTAGGAAGTCAGTGTGAATTGGCCTTAGGTTCCCTGCCTCCATACCCTATTCTCCTGCCTCATTTCCCCCTGAGAGATGTGATTCCCATAAATCTTATGGGAGGCAGAGGGACCAAGAGTCTTTCTTCTGTAACTACTTTATGCTCACTTGGGGCACAGTCCATACCTATTGAGGATCACAGAACCCTTGCCCTGCTCTGTCTAGTAGAACAGGGTAGTTTCTTGATGGCCGGGAGTGGTGTCTTCACCTGGAACTGGCTAGAAACCTTGTTGCATGATTATCTGAAATTTGATTGTCTCTAGGTGAAAGGAAATGAATTTGGTTAAAAAGGTTAACAAACATGGTCCAAAACCAAGGCAAGTGCAATAATTAATGATGGGCTGGCCAATGGAAGGAGCCATGAACCCCAAGTTAGCATTTTTGACCATAAGTCCCATGACTTGGACAGCTGTTGTCATATCTTAGAGACTTAATCGGCTAGTTTTTGGGTGGCATCTCTTGCTCATCCTGATTGGTTGACACAAAAACCAATTTTCTATTCCTCTAAAAAAAGACATAAACCAACTTTTTGAGCAGTTAGGAGATCCAGTCCTCCTCTATTTATCAAAGTGACTGCTGCCAAGAAGTCTATCTGATTTTTTTAAGTAACAATAGTTGGGCAATGTCATCCTAGCTTTCCATAAAAATCCTTGGACATGCACTGTTAATAGGATAGGGAATTTGCAAGCCCACTAACTCCCATTCCTACTCCTGCTGTTATTCCTAACCCTACCAAAAGCAGTATGAGTTGGATGGCTCATTTGTGTCTGGTGGTTGAAGTTAAAGGTATAATGAGAGATTGGTTATTGGCAGCTATATTGATTTCGAGGGCTAAATAAACAAGTGTACAGGTTCCAGTCCAATTGGCTGTAAAACAACATAGGAACTAGTTCCACACAGGAAAAAGGCTACTTATTTTTCAAGCCAAAAATATTTCTCTATGGTGAACATATGGATTAGAATGTCCCTGCTAAGGTGGTGTATTAGTCCATTTTCATGCTGTTGATAAAGACACATCAGAGACTGGGAAGAAAAAGAGATTTAATTGGACTTAAATTTCCACATGTTCCACATGGTTGGGGAGGCCTCAGAATCATGGCAGGAGGTGAAAAGTCACTTCTTACATGGCAGAGACAAAAGAAAATGAGTAAGATGCAAAAGTGGAAACCCCTGATAAAACCATCTGATCTTGTGAGACTTATTCACTACCACGAGAAGAGTATGGGGGAACCACTGGCATGATTCAAATTATCTCCCACCAGGTCCCTCCCAATGGGAATACAATTCAAGATGGAATTTGGATGGGGATACTGAGCCAAATCGTATCATTCCACCCTTCCACCCCTAACCCCTCCAAATCTCATGTCCTCATATTTCAAAACCAATCATGCTTTCCCAACAATCCCCCAAAGTCTTAATTCATTTCAGCATTAACCCAAAAGTCCACAGTCAAAAGTATCATCTGAGATAAGACAGATTCCTTCCACCTATAAGCCTGTAAGATCAAAATCAAGCTAGTTATTTCCTAGATAACAGTGGAGGTTCAGGTATTGGATAATGAAGCTATTCCAAATGGGAGAAATTGGCCAAAACAAAGGGGTTACAGGGCCCATGCAAGTTCAAAATGCAGCAGGGCAGTCAAATTTTAAAACTCCAAAATGATCTCCTTTGACTCTGTGTCTCACATCCAGGTCACACTGATGCAAGAGGTAGGTTCCCATGGTCTTGGGCAGTTCCACTCCTGTGGCTTTGCGGGGTATAACCCCCTCTTGACTGCTTCCACAGGCTGACATTGAGTGTCTTCAGCTTTTCCAGGTGCACGGTGCAAGCTGTTGGTGCATCTATCATTCTGGGTTCTGGAGCACTGTGGACCTCTTCTCACACCTACACTAGGTGATGCCCCAGTAGGGACTCTGTGTGGAGGTTCTGACCCCACATTACCCTTCTGCACTGCTCTAGCAGAGGTCATCCATGAGAGCCTTGCCCCTGCAGCAAACTTTTGCCTGGGCATCCAGGCGTTTCCACACATCTTCTAAAAATCTAGGCAGAGGTTCCCAAACCTCAATTCTTGACTTCTGTGCACCTGCGGGCTCAACATCAAGTGGAAGCTGCGGAGGTTTGGGGCTTGCATTATCTGAAACCATAGGCCAAGCTGTATCTTGGCCCCTTTTAGCAATAGCTGGAGCAGCTGGAACACTGGGCAGCAAGTTCCTAGGCTGCACATAGCATGGGGACTCTGGACCCAGCCTAGGAAACCATTTTTTCCTCCTAGACTTCTGGATCTATGATGAGAGGGGCTGCCTTGAAGAACTATGACATACCTTGGAGACATTTTCTCCATTGTTTTGGGGATTAACATTCAGCTCCTTGTTACTATGCAAATGTCTGCAGCCAGCCTGAATTTCTTCTAAAAAAAAAAATGAGTTTTTCTTTTCTACTGCACCATCAGGCTCCAAATTTTCTGAACTTTTATTTTCTGTTTCCCTTTTACAATTGAATGCTTTTAACAGCATTTGAGTCACTCCTTGAACGTTTTGCTGCTTAGAAATTTCTTCTGCCAGTTACCCTAATTCATCTTTCTCAAGTTCAAAGTTCCACAAATCTCTAGGGCAGGGGCAAAATCCTGCCAGTCTCTTTGCTAAAACATAGCAAGAGTCACCTTTGCTCCAGTTCATCTCCATCTGAAATGACCTCAGCCTGGACCTTATTATTCATATCACTATCAGCATTTTTGTCAAAGCCATTCAACAAATCTCTAAGAAGTTCCAAACTTTCCCACATTTTCCTGTCCTCTTCTGAGCCCTCCAAACTGTTTCAACCTCTGCCTGTTACCCAGTTCCAAAGTTGCTTCTACATTTTTGGTTATCTTTTCAGCAACACCCCATTCTACTGGTACTGATTTACTGCATTAGTCTATTTTCATGCTGCTGATAAAGACATACCTGAGACTGGGAAGAAAAAGAGGTGTAATGGACTTATAGTTCCACATGGTTGGGGTGGCCTTAGAATCATGGCAGGAGATGAAAGGAACTTCTTACATGGCAGAGGCCAGGGAAAATGAAAAGATGCAATAGTGGAAACTCCTGATAAACCCATCAAATCTCATGAAATTATTCACTACCGTGAGAACAATATGGGGATAACTGCCCCCATGATTCAAATTATCTCCCACTGGGTCCCTCCCACAATATGTGGGAATTATGGAAGTACAATTCAAGATGGGATTTGGGTGTGGACACAGAGCCAAACCATATCAGGTGGCCAAGGGAAAATGTGAACACAGCTAGTGGGCCTACCTTGACAGTAGTTAGACTATGTATCCTTCAAAGTGCCCTTATCTACAGATGGTTTCCATGAAAAATGTATAGGTTTTCTTTGAGTAACTGCATAGCTTACATCTCTAAGGTATAGATACATTGATGACTTTTCAAGGTTCCCAAGACATAAACAGAATTTTGGCTTCTCTTAATACAAAGTAGCACCTGGAATTTTAGCTCTGTGTATGTTGATATTGGGCCCAAAATGGGTTTTTTTGGGGATGTAACCCCAAAAAGGTTGCTCTGGTAGGACTGGAGAAGGTTTGCTGCTCACCCTGTCATTGTAGGTCATTTTTTTCAAGGGACCAAAATCAGATTTGGATTGGGATGGCAATGTATTTGGATGATGATGGAGATAAACAAAGCCAACAGTCCTTTGCCAGAGCTGAGCTGGTGGTATTTAACAATCTTTGCATTAAATTTAAAGTTCTTAATAAATATTCAGAAACCATTAATTGCCTGAGGGGTAAAGTGAAAGTCTGTTGTAAAATTAACCTGATTCCCACTATGCATGGTCCCAGTATACACAGGCTGTGGGTGATCTTATGGAACGAAAAAATTTACTTATTTGTTATTTTGTTCTATAGAGTGGGAACTTCAGGGGGTGGATACTTAGGCTGTCAGGAATGCTTGTTACAAAAATGAAGTAAAACATTTTGCTTAATTATTATGAAGGAAGTGATTCCATCTGTTTGGAAAAAGGCAATTAAATTGTAAAAATAAAAAATGACTGCTATTATCTAGCTTACAGTAACTATGTAACAAAGACCCCAAGGAAAGTTGGCAGGCATATATCATTTGGATCTCTTTTGAACAAGTACTTCAGGTCAGGTTCACAGGTGTGGTGGCTGATGGGAGCTTCAGGTCCCAGGTCCAGGGCTTCAGGTATCACAGGCTTGACCCTGGAAAGATGTACCCAACTATCTAATCCTAGTACTTTGACTGCAGAAGGCATGGCCAGTACCATTGAATATAGTTCCTTCCATTTGGATTGTAATTGCTGAGCAGGTAATCCCTCCTTCCATGTGCCTTTCCCTTAGCCTGATTTTAGGTTGCTAGTTAGTTCTTGGTTTGTGGAGGCTTTGCCTTCCAAACTTTTGTATAGCCGGCTGAAACTGTCCCAGGTCAACTAGGTGTTTTGCTAAACTGGCAGTTTCTGGATCAGGAATTAGATCATTAGCTAAAAATGTCCTTCCATATAACATTTTGTATGGGCTCATATTAATTTTTGCTCTAGGGAAATTACAGATCCTTAAGAGGACTATGGGCAGTAAGCTAAGCCAAGCTTCTGATGTTTCCTGACGTAGCTCAACCAATGCCTTTTTTATAGTTTGATTAGCACTTACTACTTTCCCAGAGGATTGAGATCTTCATACTGAGTGCAAATAGTATTTGATTCCAAAAGCCTTAGCAACCCCTTGAATTATTTGGGAGACAAAAATTTGGTCATTATCAGTTTGGATGCTTTGGGGTAAACCAAATCAGGGGATTATTTCCTTTAAAAGAACCTATATAACTTCATTAACCTTCTCTGTTCTGGTAGGGTAAAGTTCCACCCAGCCAGTAAAGGTGTCAACTGATACTAGTAAAAACTTGTATCCTTTACAAGCTGGCATATGGGTGAAGTCTAATTGCCAGTCTTCCCCTTTAACTTTAGCCAATATGTTCACACACAAAATCCCTTTTACAATTAATTTTTCATAAACCTTCCACAATGTGTTCAAACCCTTAGATTTTTCCTATCTCACTTCAACCCTTTAACCCTCTAAACTTAGGACTTTTGAAAACTGAGATATTAGACACTATAATTTAAAGTTAGTTATTTCTTTGTTAACCATTTTTTTATTAGCCAGCAAACATCACACGCTTATCCAAACAACAGCCTCAAAGTTAAATACATAAGCATTTTTGCCAATAACTCAGAAGATTCAGCTAACAACCTTAAATTAGTCTCATTTGTCAAAGAAGACACACGAACCAAGACCATTTTGTTTTGGCTGGGTTAATACCTTTATAACCTTCTATGCCAAACACTGACACCCAAAACATGCAGTAAAGACAAATATAAAACCCAGACAAAATTGTATGCTGACAATTAAAAGACATTTATATTTTTATTTCACCAATAATTTTAAAGTCAGCTTGCTTAATAAAGATTTACTTAAGTCACATTACCTTGAAAATTGCTGAGACGTATTTACTTAATTTATGAGTGCTCCTTTATTTATAAATCAATTTGGTAGACACAGCATATAACATAATAAATGTACATACACATAAACACACCTAGAAATGTATACACACACAAATAACAATCCAATAGCTTTTACCTTGGAACTCTAGCCATGAGATAGCAATACAAGCTCATTGGTTTTACGTGGTTACGTTGTGTTTGCCCCAGTAGGTAATCCAGTGAAAGCTGTGAACCAAAATTTTAGGTAAAGCAGTTTCCATGGCAGTTTGATTTTTAAATTCTGAAGAACACTGGGGCCATACAGCACCAAAAGAGAGCATCACATCTTAACCAGGTCAAACCCAGCTTAGAACAGAAGCACAAAAGCCTAGATACATGCAACTCCCTTCCACTTTCCCATTCAGTAGCAAACTTCAGATTCCAAACAATAGTGAGGCCAAACAGTATTGCAAAAGAGTATCAAGCATTTCCTCCTTTGAATATCAGGGTCAAATTGGATTATCAGGGTCAAATTGATTCTAATGGTTGAGGATGCAGCCAAGTGGGAAGTGAGATGGAATAGATGGTGTGTTTCCCATAATCATCTGAAAGAGAGAAAAGTCCAGAGCTTAGTACTGGACCTCAGAATCTCTGCCTAGTACATCCTATTTGGAGAGGTTAAGGTCTGGAGTTGGATCCCCTAAGGGATCCCCCTTTAGGGTCCAATCTTAGAGTATCCGATGCCGCTGACCTTAGGTGGGCACTGGTGCCACTTTGTATGCTCTTCCTCCAGAGGCAGTGGCCTACTATGAGCTTTCCTTTTGTTTCTGGGTGTGTAATGCCCAACTTTTAGCATACCACCAATTTAGATGGGCCATGTCTTCCTGTATTCCTCATAGGACTAAGGGGATTTCCAAACATTGTAGTGTTAACAGTACCAAGGTTGGTGGGGTGTTCTAAGGAAGGGTCCAGGGGTAAATTGAAGACTGTGGTTGGGAATTTCTATGGGGTTCGAGGTAAGCAAATGGATGTGTAAGCAATGCCCATCAAGCTATGGAGTCCCCTTACTGGAGGTCCAAGATATAGAAGTATTCTAAAGTTTATGGGTTCCAAAGGTCCTCAGCCAGTCAAATAGATTGATTAGGAGAAGGGAGGTCAAAACACCTAAGGGACATTATATTTTGCCCTTACAGGTTAACGAGAGAGAGAGAGAGAGATCAGGGTTCCTTTCTATAGAGCAAAGAAGAAAAGGAAAAAAAAAAAATTCAGAGAGAGAGAAAAAAAAAATAATCCCAAACTTGGAGCTTACCTCCTGGCTGGCTCATCAAAATATGTTACTGGTGCATAGTCTTGACTACAAGTTGTCCAGGTTCTTGGCATTTTCTTTTCTTTTCTTTTCTTTTATTTGTTTATTTATTTATTTTTTATTATACTTTAAGTTCTAAGGTACATGTGCATAACGTGCAGGTTTGTTACATATGTATACTTGTGCCATGTTGGTATGCCGCACCCATCAACACGTCAGCACCCATCAATTCATCATTTATATCAGGTATAACTCCCAATGCAATCCCTCCCCCTCCCCCCCTTAATAGGCCCCAGTGTGTGATGTTCCCCTTCCCGAGTCCAAGTGATCTCATTGTTCAGTTCCCACCTATGAGTGAGAACATGCGGTGTTTGGTTTGCTCTTCTTGTGATAGTTTGCTAAGAATGATGGTTTCCAGCTGCATCCATGTCCCTACAAAGGACGCAAACTCATCCTTTTTTATGGCTGCATGGTATTCCATGGTGTATATGTGCCACATTTTCTTCATCCAGTCTGTCACAGATGGACATTTGGGTTGATTCCAAGTCTTTGCTATTGTGAATAGTGCTGCAATAAACATACGTGTGCATGTGTCTTTATAGCAGCATGATTTATAATCCTTTGGGTATATATCCAGTAGTGGGAAGGCTGGGTCATATGGTACATCTAGTTCTAGATCCTTGAGGAATTGCCATACTGTTTTCCATAATGGTTGAACTAGTTTACAATCCCACCAACAGTGTAAAAGTATTCCTATTTCTCCACATCCTCTCCAACACCTGTTGTTTCCTGATTTTTTAATGATTGCCATTCTAACTGGTGTGAGATGGTATCTCATTGTGGTTTTGATTTGCATTTCTCTGATGGCCAGTGATGATGAGCATTTTTTCATGTGTCTGTTGGCTGTATGAATGTCTTCTTTTGAGAAATGTCTGTTCATATCCTTTCCCCACTTTTTGATGGGGTTGTTTGTTTTTTTCTTGTATATTTGTTTGAGTTCTTTGTAGATACTGGATATTAGCCCTTTGTCAGATGAGTAGATTGCAAAAATTTTCTCCCATTCTGTAGGTTGCCTGTTCACTCTGATGGTAGTTTCTTTTGCTGTGCAGAAGCTCTTTAGTTTAATTAGATCCCATTTGTCGATTTTGGCTTTTGCTGCCATTGCTTTTGGTGTTTTAGACATGAAGTCCTTGCCCATGCCTATGTCCTGAATGGTACTACCTAGGTTTTCTTCTAGGGTTTTTATGGTATTAGGTCTAACATTTAAGTCTCTAATCCATCTTGAATTAATCTTCGTATAAGGAGTAAGGAAAGGATCCAGTTTCAGCTTTCTACTTATGGCTAGCCAATTTTCCCAGCCCCATTTATTAAATAGGGAATCCTTTCCCCATTTCTTGTTTCTCTCAGGTTTGTCAAAGATCAGATGGCTGTAGATGTGTGGTATTATTTCTGAGGACCCTGTTCTGTTCCATTGGTCTATATCTCTGTTTTGGTACCAGTACCATGCTGTTTTGGTTACTGTAGCCTTGTAGTATAGTTTGAAATCAGGTAGCGTGACACCTCCAGCTTTGTCCTTTTGACTTAGGATTGTCTTGGCAATGCGGGCTCTTTTTTGGTTCCATATGAACTTTAAAGCAGTTTTTTCCAATTCTGTGAAGAAACTCATTGGTAGCTTGATGGGGATGGCATTGTACTGCCCAAGGTTATTTATAGGTTCTTGGCATTTTAAACAAAGATTTGGCAAAATGCACAAACAAAGCAATGAACAAATGAAGCAAGTAAAGCACAGATGTACTGAAATGACAGTGCACTTCACAGAATGGAAGCAGGCTTGAGCAAGTGGCTCAAGAGCACTGGTTACAGAATTTTTTAAGGTTTAAATACCCTCTAGAGGTTTCCCATTGGTTACTTGGTTTAAACCCTATGTAAATGAAGTAGTGGCCCAAAAACAAGTCTGATTGTCTCCCACAACCCAATCAGAAGCTGAATTGAAGTTACAAAGTTACACATGAAGACTTGGCCTGCCATCAGTCCTGGTTGTAGGAGGGGACCATTCAAAGATACTTTCATTTTTCATCTGCAACACAGAAAATGGGGAGGGGGGCAGTTGCAAAGGGAACAACCTCTGTTCTTTTGCTACTTGGGCATGGAAAGTTGGGGTTTTCCTTTTGATTTAGCTCTAGGAAGTCAGAGTGAATTGGTCTTAGGTTCCCTGCCTTTAGACCCTATTCTCCTGCCTCGCTTTGTCTTGTATTTTATCTGTCTCTGTCATAACAAGTAAACTGATCAATATTAACAAATTGACTGTATAAGTTAGGATATAATTCACCTTACTTTGTTTCTGTAACACTATACCAAGTTATTTTCCCCCCTGTAGTCATCATAGCAAGTTCATTTCTTTCCTCCTGGTACTTGTAAACAGGCTTTTGCAATATTTATTACTCATTTACTTCTTATTAGCATTTGCTATTTGTCTTTCTAAAAAAAAAAAAATATTCACTCATTTCTTATGCATCCACATTTGGTGTACAACTCTAGAACTTAGAATATATTGTCTGGAAAAGTTAAAAATATAGTTTACTGAAAGATATGTGTTTCACACAGAGAAATAGCAAACAATCCAATCTAAAAGTTTATATAAATGTAAATAACTTCAAAACTAACTATATATATATATACACACACACATATATATGTATATATTTGTACATGTGTATGTGCGTGTGTGTGTGTGTGTGTGTGAGTCTGAAGCTGAAGTCATTGACTTGGATAACTTTATCCACATCCAATATTTTGCACAGGACATTCATTCTTAAGGCAGAAAAGGTAAATTTGACAGGTAAATGACTTGGTCAAAGTGGGAGTATACTGGAACAGACAAATTTCTTGCTAATGAGGATTTCATTTTTAGTGACATTTTTCATTTTTCATTTTAATTTAAGATTTTCATTTAATTAGATTTTCATTTAATTAAGATTTCATTTTTCATTTTAATGACAATTTCATTTTTAGAGTATATTATATAAGAAATACATTTGAGAGAACATAAAAATATAAATTTTTAAGTCACACGAATATAATTTTTCAACAAGAGGTCAGAGAGACTAGGCATTCTATTACGAAGTGAAGAGATGCCCATAACAAACTAACAAACTCCAACATACTTTTTCTGATATAGTACATAAAAAGTAAAAAATATCAAATTACCTTTTTGGGGTATATTACTTTAGACTGCAGCTTTCAAGGTCTAGTATAAAAGGTATCCTGGATAGTTAAAAGCTGTTGAATGTCAACTCCTACTGTTACTTAGAAGGCTACCACTTAGGATAGTCTTATACCACCAAAAAAATCCTGTGCAGAGAATAAATAAATGTGTACTAAAATAAAAATGAAGCCTTTCCTGCAACATATGTACAAAAACACTTCTCAGTTACTAACAAAAAAAAAAATCTTAACTATAGAACGAAGGGCTTCAGAGCTAGAGAGATGTAAGAACATACCGTCTTGCCTAGATGGAATGACGAATATATGGGATGAAACCAACTGTTCTCTGGGCACCCTGGGAGATGTTCTACTCAGAATGGGAGTACTTGGCACTTTTAAATACTGCCCAAGGACTTAATCAAATCTTGGATCTTGAAGTTAGAGTCTGACCTTACATTTTAAAAATCGTCACACAATGAAAAAGCCACACTGGCCGGGTGCAGTGGCTCATGCCTGTAATCCCAGTAGTTTGGGAGACTGAGGGAGGTGGATCACCAGAGATTAGGAGTTTGAGACCAGCCTAGCCAACATGGCAAAATCCTGTCTCTAATAAAAATAATAATAAAAAAATAGCTAGGCATGGTGGTGGGCACCTGTAGTCCCAGCTACTTGGGAGGCTAAGGAAGGAGAATCACTTGAACCCAAGAGGTGGAGGTTGCAGTGAGCCAAGCTCGCACCATTGCACTCCAGCCTGGGTGACAGAGGGAGACTCTGTCTCAGAAATAAAAGGAAGGAAGGAAGGAAGAGAGAGAGGGAGAGAGGAAGGAATGAAGGAAGGAAGGGAGGAAGGGAAAGGAAGGAAGGAAGGGAGAAAAAGCCACACTGATTATTTTTGTAATCCTAATATTTTCTGTCTACTTCTCTTATCAATTTTCTTTCAAATTTTCTATTTACAGTAATAAAAACATCTCAGAACAACACTCATTATTTTTTCTCTTTTCTCTGGAATCTCTGCACTATTCTTAGTCTGTAACCAAATAGTTTATCTATGTTCCACAACTCCATTCCCGGTATCACCCCCACCATTTTTATTTTCAGTTTTTGAGGTTTATTATCACCTTTTCTGACACATTATTTTTGAAAGGTTTTTCATTTCTCTATGAAATTCAACCAGAAATTCTAGAATATTTCAATAATAATAAATTTACATTATAGATAGTAACTAAACTATAGTAACCACAGATTTTCTTAATTGTGATCCATATAAAGAGACAACTGAATTAAAACCATTATTTATATGTAAATACAGTTGTATATAGCAAAAATATAATTGGAATTCAGATGGAAGAGTGTAAAGTTTCCAATGTTGTATATATTTACAAATTCAGGTTTTTGGTTTCTAGTTCAGCATTAAAAGAGCTTGGAAGTCACCATTCTTTCTTAACAACAAGTAAAAACAAAACAAAAAGTAAAAAGCTGAAAAAACTGAAAAATCAACAGCTCTTCTTAGATCTGGCAGAGAAGTGAGGTCACAGGACAAAATATTGCTTCCCAAATGTGAAAGACAGACATGTAAATACTTTTGATAAGTTAAGAGGATTCCAGTTTACCAAAGCAGAAACCATAGAGTGTGGCTCCATGAAGGAGCCAGTCCCAAGGTAGAAAAACGTGACTGGTAATTGATGAATTTTTACTGTGGACAATTCTGATAGTCAAAAACTATGCAGAAACCCAGTCATATAGGTGCCCTCACACTTGGTGAGTTTTACCTCTAGGAGCTCTACCAGGTCCTCACAAGGAATATCAACGAAAAATCCTCTCATGCCTTCAGCACCAAAAAAAAAGTTGGGGGGGGGGGAATATTTTGGAATATGTCAGAACATTCTGTTCTACTTAACAAGGTCTACTCTCAGTAGAAACTCTTTTACCAGAGCCCGAAGTGTTGAGGTTTTGTCAGAGACTAACTTACCTGGGGGAAGGAAAATACCCAAACTCTAGCCCCTTTTGACCATTGGATCCCACCTTATCTTTGACTTTCTGAAATTTGAATATGCCTAGATTCAGAGTTGTGTGTGTGTGTGTGCGCACGCGCATATGTGTGATTTATACTGCTTGTTTTTCTCTCAACTTCCTGGATATATTGATTGGTGTCTGAAATTAATTTGATGAAAATCCTCACTCATTATTACTTCAGATATTTCTATTTCCCACCTAATGGCCAGGAGTGTAATGAGAGTTGAGATCGAGAAACATGGGTAAAGTTCACAACCTAGAGGTACATGCTTACCAAAAGACCGAGGCCAAATCATGCAACTACATAATGATTCTCCTCCCCTACACCTGGCCTTCAAATCACTAAAGGCCTATTTACCAGAGTTCCTTTTACCCAGTACATCATGTCTATCTTGCAATACAAAATTATAAAGCATAACAAAAGAAAAAAAAATGAGTTTGAAGAAGCTGAACAAGTGTCAGAGTCAGTTAAAAGTGACAGGAATGTTGGAATTATCAGATCCGAAAATAAAAATACTATTAGTATGTTAATGGTATTAATAGGAAAATTAGAACTCATGAATTCTAAGAAACAATTACAAACAGATACTAGAGATACTAGAGATCAAAAACACTGTAACAGAAATAAAGAATATGTTTGATCTGCTCATTGAGTAGACTGGATGCAGCTGAAGAAAGAGTCTCAAAGCTTGACAATATGATAGTAGAAGCTTCCAAATGTGAAAAAAAAAAAAAAAAAAAAAAAAAAAAGAGAGAGAGAGGGAGAGAAAGAAGACTTAAAATAAAAAAAAAGGTAACAGAATGGTCAAGAACTTTGGGACAACCACAAAAGATATAACATGTTTAGTGATAATAACAGGAGAAGACAGAAAGAAATGCTACAAAATTTTTTAAGTGAAAGAGACGGCTAGGCATGGAGCCTCATGCCTGAAATTCTAGCACTTTGGAAGGTCAATATGAGAGGTGACAACATGCTAGCAGCCCTCGCTCACTCTCAGCACCTCCTTGGCCTCAGCGTCTGCTCTGACCATGCTTAAGGAGAACTTCAGCCTGTCCCTGCACTGTGGGAGCCCCTCTCTGGGCTGCCCAAGGCTGGAGTCTACTCCCTCTCCTTGCAGGGAGGTGTGGAGGGAGAGGCAGGGGTGGGAACTGGGGCTGTGTGCCGTGCTCAGGGACCAGTGTGAGTTCCAGGTGGGCATGGGCTACGTGGCCCTGCACTTGGAGTGGCTGGCCGGCCGCCACTGGCCCCAGGCAGTGAGGGGCTTAGCACCCAGGCCAGACGCTGCAGAGTGGGCTCTGGGTCCCCCAGCACTGCAGGCCCACTCGCGGCACCCGAATTCTCACTGGGCCCCAGCCACCTCCCTGCAAGACAGGGCTCAGCCTCCCCGATGGGCACTGACCCCTGCTCCGCAGTGCCTGGTCCCATCGAACACCCAAGGGCTGAGGAGTGTGGGCATGTGGCACAGGACTGGTGGGCAGCTCCGCCCGCGATCTGTCACGAGATCCAGCAGGCGAAGCCAGCTGGGCTCCTGAGTCAGGTGGGGACTTGGAGAACTTTTATATCTAGCCAGAGGATTGCATATGCACCAGTCAGCACTCTAGCTCAATGTTTGTAAACACACCAATCAGCACTCTGTGTCTAGCTCAAGGTTCGTAAATGCACCAATCAGCACCCTGTGTCTAACTCAAGGTTTGTAAATGCAACAATCAGTGCTCTGTGTCTAGTTAATCTAGTGGGAACTTGGAGAATCTTTATGTCTAGCTAAAGGATTGTAAATACACCAATCAGCACTCTGTGTCTAGCTCAGGGATTGTAAACGCACCAATCAGCACCCTGTCAAAATGGACCAATCAGCTCTCTGTAAAATGAACCAATCAGCTCTCTGTAAAACCGACCAATCAGTTCTCTGTAAAATGTATGAATCGGCTGGATGTGGGTGGGGTTAGATAAGGGAATAAAAGCAGGTTGCCTGAACCAGCAGTGGCAACCCACTGGGGTCCCCTTCCACGCTGTGGAAGCTTTGTTCCTTTGCTGTTGGCAATAAATCTTGCTGCTGCTCACTCTTTGGGTCCACGTTGCTCTTATGAGCTGTAACACTCACTATGAAGGTCTGCAACTTCACTCCTGAAGCCAGTGAGAGGACAAACCGACCAGGAAGGATGAACGAACTCCGGACACACCATCTTTAAGAATTGTAACACCCACTGCGAAGGTCCATGGTTTCATTCTTGAAGTCAGCGAGACCAGGAGCCCACCAATTCCAGACTCAAAGGCAAGTAGATTGCTTGAGCCTAGGAAGTCGAGACCAGCCTGGACAACATGGTGAAACTCCATCTCTACAAAAAATCACCCAGGCTTGGTGGTGTGCACATGTAGTCCTAGCTACTCAGGAGGCCGAGGTAAGAGGATCACTTTAGCCTGGGTGGTTGAGGCTGCATTCAGCCATTATCATGCCACTGCACTCCAGCCTGAGTGACAGAGTGAGACCTTGTCCAAAAAAAAAAGGAAGAAGAAGAAGACAAGGAGGAGTAGAAGAAGGAGAAGAAGAAGAAGAAGAAGAGGAAGTAGTGAAGGCAAAACAAAGACATTCTTAAACAGAAATTGCTGAAATTTGCTGCCAGAAGATCTGCCTTGCAGGAAATATTAAAAAATAAAAGTTCCTCAGAGAGAAGGAAAACAATACAGCTCAGAAATTCAGATGTAAATAAACCAACAGCTTAGAGAAGAAGTAAATGAAGATAAAACAAAAACTTCTATTTCTTATTCTTAATCGATCTAACAGATAACAGTTCAAAATAGTAATAGCAATAATGTATTTGATTATACATATATAATATATATACATACATAATGCTTATGAATGCTTATGTATAGTGAATGACAGCAACAATAGAAGAAATAAGAGGAATTAATTAGGAATATTTTATTTTTAAAATGTACTTGTGCCACCCTTTAAGCAGCATAGTGTTAGGTGAAAGTGCACTTGGATTTGTTGTAAATGTATATTGCAAACTCTGGGACAACCACTAGCAAATTTAAAAAGAGAAGAAAAACTAATATGCTTGAAAATGAGCAAAAATTGAATATATAAAATGTTTAATTAGACCACAATAAGCAGAAAACGTAGAGACAAAAATAGAAACAAAGAACAAGAGCAACAAATAGAAAACAGTAACAAATATACTGGATATTCATCTAACTATATTAATACATCACTTTAAACATTAATTGTCAAAATGAGCTAATTAAAGTGCCAGAGTTTATTTTTAAAAAAAGACAAAACCATATGTTGTTACAACAAACCCATTTTAAGTATAAAAACACATATATTAAAAGTAAAGCTATAGAAAAAAGATATGATACTAACAATCAAAAGACAGCAAGAGTATGCATACTAATTTCAGACAGAGAAGACTTCAGAGTGAGGAAGGTTTTGAGGAATAGGTGAAAGCATTAAGTACTGATAAATAATGTATGTACCTAACAATAGAGCATCAAAATACATGAGGCAAAACCTGATAGTATTGCAAGGCCAAATAGATGAACCCCTTATTATAGCAGGAGACTTTAACACACCTATATTAAAATGGACTAATCTAGCTGACAGAAAATCAGTAAGGACATCATTGAATTTAGCATCACCATCGATCAATTGGATATAATTGGCATCTATGGACTACCTCATCAAAAAACAGCAGACTGTACTTTCATCTCAAGGTCACATAGAACATTCACCAAGATAAACAAAAATCTGGGTCATAAAACATGTCATAATACATTTAAAAGAATAAAAATTAAACAGTGTATGCTTTCAGAACAATAGAATCAAACTAGAAATCAATTACAGGAAGATAACTGGAAAATCCCAAAATATTTGATATTAAGCAACATTATTCTAAAAAACACAGAGATCAAGAGGAAATCTCAAGAAGCTGTTAAAAATATTGTAAATTAAATTAATATAAAAATACAACTTATCAAAACCTGTGGGATGCATTAAAAGAAGTACTTAGAAGGAAATCATAGCATTGAATGCATATATTAGGATAGAAGAAAGCTCTAAAATCAATAGTCTAAGCTTTCACCTTAAGAAACTAGAAAATAAAGAACAAATTAAATGCAAAGCAGAAAAAAAGGGAAATAACAAAAACAAATAGAGCAGAAATCAGTGAAACTGAAAGCAAGAAATTAGTTGAGGAAAATCAAAACCAAAGCTCATTCTTCAAAACAATCAATAGAATTGGTAAGCCTCTAACCAGTCTAGTCAACAAAAAACAAAAAGACACAAATTACTGGTATCAAAAAGAAAAGAAGGGATATTCCTACAGATCCCACTGACATTTAAAATATTATAAAGGATTATAATGAACAACTATATGCTCATAAATTTAATAACATATAAAATGGACCAATTCCTTGAAAGCCAGTGTGCCAAGTTTCACAAAAAAGGAAATAAACAATGTGAATTAACCTATATCCATTAAATGAATTGAAATAATAATTATAAATCTAAAATAAAATAAATAATTCTTCTGAAAAGAAACTTGCACTTGTATGTTAATCACAGCATTATTCACAGTAGCAAAGACATGGAATTAACCTAGGTGCCCATCAATACTGAACTGCATAAAGAAAACTTGATACATATACACCATGGACTACTACACAGCAAAAAGAATGAAATTATGTCTTTTGCAGCAAAATGGATGTAGCTGCAGGCCATTAACCTAAGTGAATAAACACAGGAGCAGAAAACCAAATACCACATGTTCTCATTTGTAAGTAAAAACTAAACATTGGGTATTTATTGGCATAAAAATGGCAACAATCAATACTAGTGACTACTAGAGGAAAAGGGAATGCAAGAGTTTAGAAAATAACTATTGGGTACTATGCTCACTACCTTGGTAACGAGATTTATTGTACCCCAAATCTCACATCATGCAATATACTCATGTGACAAACTTGCATATGTACTATCTGAATCTAAAATAAAAGTTGAAATTATTTCAAAAATTAATCTTTCAAAGCAGAAAGCACAGAATATATGTATATATACCTACCAGTTGTCTTTCACAAAATAGAAGCAGAGGAAATACTTCCTAATTCATACTATGAGGCCAGCATCACCCTATACCAAAGTCAAAGACATTACAAGAAAACTACAGACCAATATATTGTATAATCATAGGTGCAGAAATCTTCAAAAAATATATCATATACAATCTAATATTGTGTAAAAAATCTATACACCTTGGCTAAGTGGAATTTATCTCATGTATGCAAGGTTGGTCCAGCATTTGAAATTCAATCAGTGTAATTTATCACACCTACAAACCTAATGAAAATATCACACGATTGTGTAAATAAATGCAGAAAAAGTATTTGACCAAAATCCAACACCTACTCATGTTAAAAGCTCTTTAAAAACTAGAAATAAAGGGGAATTCCCTCAACTTGATAAAGAATATCTACAAAAACAAACAAACAAAAAACCTACAGCTAACATTATACTTAAATAGTGAGAAACTCAAAGCTTTCCTGCTAAGATCAGAAACAAGGCAAGAATGTTCTCTTGCCACTGCTTTTCAACATTGTACTAGATGGCCTAGGTAATGCAATAAGACAAGAAAAGTGATACAGATTGGGAAGGAAGAAATAAAACTGTCTTGTTTGTAGATACCATGATAATCTATATAGAAAATCTGAAAGAACTGACCAAACAAAAACAAAAACTCCTGGAACTAATAAGCAATAGTAGTAATGGTACAGCATACAATGTCAACATGCAAAAGTCATTCTTTTGTGTATACAACAACAATTAACAAGTGGAATTTAAAAACACATTGCCATTTATATTTGCACCCCATATATGAAATATTTAGGTATAAATCTAACAAAATATCTGCAAGATATACGTTAGGAAAACTAAAACATTTGATTGAAAGATAGCAAAGAAAAAATAAATAAATTGAGTCATAGTTCATGTTCATGAGTAGGAAGATACAATATTGCTAAAATGTTAGTTCTTTCCAAATTGATCTGTAGATTCAGTACAATTCCAGTAAAGTCTCAGAAAGTTGTCTTGTGTGTATTAGCAAACTGATTCTAAAATTTATATGAAAAGGCAAAAGACCCAGACTATACAATAAATACTGGAGAAGAAAAGACAAAAGACTGACACTATCGAACTTCATGACTTATTATAAAGCTGCATTAATCAAGACAGTATGGTTCTGGTGAAAAAATATATAGAGAGACAAATTGATCGATGGAACAGAATACAGAACTCAGAAATTGACCCACATAAATATAGTAAACTGATCTTTGACAAAAGAGCAAAGACAATACAATGAAGAGAAGATAGCCTTCAATAAAGAGTGCAGGGAAAACTGGAAAATCACATTCAAAAAATAGACATGACACAGACATGACACCACTCACAAAAAAACTCAAAATGAATTCTAGACCTAAATGTGGTATACAAAATTATAAAATTCCTAGAAGATAATAGGACAAGATGACCTCAGATATGGCAATGACTTCTTAGATAAAATATCAAAGGCACAAATCATGAAAGAAACAGTTAATAAGCGTGGTTTTGTTAAAATTAAAACCTTTTGCTCTGGGATTGACACTGTCAAGAGAATGAGAAAACAAGTCATGGATTGGAACAAAATGTTTCCAAAACATACAACTGATAAAGAACTGTTATCTACACAAAGAAGTCAAAACTCTACAATAGGAAAATAAACAATCTGATTAAAAATAAGCAAAAGTCCTGAGCACACATCACTAAAGAAGAAATATAGGTGGCAAATAAGCATATGAAAAGATGGTCACCATCGTACATCATTAGGAAGTTTCAAATTAAAACAATAATGAGAGAGCATTTAGACAATAGTAAGAGACATCTTTTACTACTACCAAAATCTAGAACCCTGCCAATACAACATACTGGTGAGGATGCAGAGCACAGGAACTCTCTTTCATTGCTGGTAGAAATGCAAAATGGTACAGCTATCTTTTAAGACAGTTTGACAGTTTCTTACAAAACTAAACATGCTCTTACCATATGATCCAGGAATTATGCTCCTTAAGATTTACCCGAATGAGTTTAAAACTTATATCCACAGAAAAAGAAACCCGCACACAATATTTAAAGCGACATTTTACATAACTGCCCAAACCTGGAAGCAACCAGAATGTCCTTCAGTAGGTAAATGGATAAATAAACTGTGGTACATTCAGACAATGGAAAGTTACTATTAAAAAAAAAAAAAAGTTCTATCAAGCCATAAAAGAAGGCATGGAGGAAACTTAAATACATATTACTAAGTGAAAGAAGCAAAGTGGAGAAAGCTACATATTGCATGATTTCAACTAGGTAACATTCTGAAAAAGTCACAACTGGGAAAACAGAGAAAGGAAGAATGGTTACAAGAAGTTAGATGGGAGAAAGTGGTGAATAAGCAGGATCCAGGGACTTTTTAAGGCAGTGAATCTATTCTGTATAATACTACAATGGTGAATACCTATCGTTATACATTTATACAATCCATAGAGTATACAACCTCAAGAGTCTTCCTTAATGTAAACTATGGACTTGGGAAGATTATGGTGTGTCAATGTAGGTTCATAGATTGTAACAAATGTACCAGTGTGGTGAGGTGTCATAGTGAGAGAGGTTGTGGGTGGGTAGGGACAGTATATATGGCAATTCTCTGTACTTTCCACTCAATTTTGCTATAAACCTAAAACTGCCCCCTCAAAATAAAGCTTATTATTTAAAACAATCAACAGCATACATAATCCTTTTAATTTGAAAAGACTAAAACATTGACTCTAAAAGGTCTGCAAATAAAGTATGCATTTTCTGAGAGTGCTACATCACATTTTTTATCATCTTTATATATAACATGCTGAATTTTATAAAACGAGTGATACATTAGGCTCAATCCAATATGGTAAACTAAGAGACTCATTATTGAAACATCTGGTGTTTTCTTCACGTTTATGAATATCAATGTCTCAAATTGAAGACTTCAATTGTATCACATTATGAGAGTTTTAGGAATTCAGATTTCCCTTGATCACACAATTGATACATCTATAGACTGAATGACTTACAAGACAATATTTTACCAAGTTTTAGAAAGTATTTTGAAGCATTAAAATCCATATTGAAAAAATTTTACTGACTCTATATATCATTTGCTGATAGTACCTTGCCTTTACGAGTAACTTTCTCTTAAAGGTTATATGCAACTACATGCAACAAAATTGTCCTTATTTTGTATAGCACATTTCCCAGTTAATTACACAAAAAAGGAGGGGCATGAAGAAAACTGTGTTTCTTATAAGTTAAATGATAACTTCTTTGGGGACATGTTTTATTTAGTTTTCAGATTCATCATCTTGTTCCATACAAATATTTAAACCTCTGAGTAGAACGTCCTTTAATCATAAATGAATGCACTTAGCTAATTTTGTTCTAAATTGTACGGAATAGAAATAAAACATAAAATGTAGACATTAAGATTTTAGTTATTATATTTTTTGCGAGGGAGGGCAGGTGATGATGGTGCCCCATGAATACTGCCATCAGCATGAAAGAGGTTGCTAACTGCCAGTCAACCAATTTCATAGGGTGACTTTAGGTAACTAATGTTTACTTGCTCTATCTTTGTGCTCTTAATTTTGGAGGACAGATATTTTGGCTTGATCAGCCTCAGGAATGCTGAATGAGTCTAGTTAGACCTAACACGTATTGACATATTAAACAGAATCTTAATTTGTTAATTTTTAAAGAAATACAATCATCAAATGTGTTAGTTATTTTAATAATAGCTAACACATTTTAAGTTTTTAAGTTTCTTATTTAAGAGAAACCGTGAAAACCAAATTATTAGATAATTTGATAAGCCAGAAACTAGCCAAAGACAAGTAAATAATGTGACATTAGTGTTTGATGATTTTAGGGTCCAATTGACTGAATCTGCCACATCCATTGGAGAATATATTATAAAAATATAATAAGACTGAATCTTTTCGCAAGCATTTCAGTGTATTTATTCTTACTTTTGGAAAATATTAGGAAAGAATTTGAGAACATATCACCTCCACCAACTCCCCATCTACCTCACCCTGATTACGTTTTTTTTCAGTTTTTATTTTAGATATTACTTGAGTGTATTGCACATAGATAGTGAACATAGTGCCCAACAGGTAGTTTTTCAACCCACATCCCCATCCTTCCTCACCCCTAGTAATCTGTAGTGTCTATTGTTCCCATGTTTATGCCCATGTGTGTGCAATGAACAGTTCCCACTTATAAGTAAGAACATGCAGTATTTGGTTTTCTCTTCCTTCATTAATTTGCTTAGGATTTTTGCCTCTAACTCCATTTAGGTTGCTGCAAAGAGCTTGATTTCATTTATTTTCATGGCTATATAGTATTCCATGGCGTATATGTACCACATTTTTTAAATCCAATCCACCATTGATGAGCATCTATGTTGATTCCATGTTTTTGCTATTGTGAACAGTGTGGCAATGAACATACATGTGCAGGTGTCTTTTTGGCATAATGATCTAGTTTCCTTTATGTACATACCCAATAACGGGATTACTGGCTCAAATGAAAGCTCTGTTTTAAGCTCTTTGAGAAATCTCCAAACTGCTTTCTACAGTGGCTGAACTAATTTACATTCCCACTGACTGTGTGTAAGCATTCCCTTTTCTCCATAGCCTCACCAGCATCTGCTGTTTTGATTTTTTAATTTTTTTCTTTCCAAAAATATGATTTATTTTTAGAGCAGTTTTAGGTTCACAGCAAAATTAAGAGGAAGGTAGAGAGATTTCCCATATACCCTTCCCATGCACATTCATAGCCTCCTCCATTATCAACAACCCCTACCACAGTGGTACATTTGTTACAGTCAATGAACCTATATTGACATATCATAATCACCCAAAGCCCATGCTTTACGTAGGGTTCGCACTTGTTGTATTTTCTATAGGTTTTGAAAGATATATAATGACATGTCTCCAACACCTAACACTACAATGTTGTACAAAATAGTTTCAGTGCCCTAAAAACCCTCCATGCTTGCCTATTCACCATTCTCTCTGATGTAACTATTGACAACCACTGATCTTTTTAATGTGAAATAAGCACGTGATAAAGAATGGGGTAGCCATCCTGTCAAGCATTTATCATTTGAGTTACAAACTATTCAATTACATTATTTAATTGATTTTAAAATACACCATTAAGTTATTATTAACTATAGTCACCCTATTGTGATATCAAATAGTAGGTCTTATTTATTCTATTTTTAGTATACATTAACCATCCCACAACTGCAACACCTCACTACCCTTCCCCGCCTCTGGTAACCATCCTTCTACTCTCTACACCCATGAGTTGAATTGTTTTGATTTTTAGATCCCACAGATACGTGAGAACATGGGATGTTTGTCTTTCTGTGCCTGGCTTATTTCACTTAACATAATGACCTCCATTTTCAGCCATGTTGTTGCAAATGACTAGATCTAATTTCTTTTAATGGCTGAATAGTACTTCATTGTGTATATGTACCACATTTTCTTTATTCATTTGTCTGCTGATGGGCACTTGGGTTGCTTCCAAAACATAGCTAGTGTAAACAGTGCTGCAACAAACATAGGAATGCAGATATCTCTTTAATATACTGATTTCCTTTCTTATAGGTATACACCCAGCAGGGAGATTGCTGAATGATATGGTAGCTCAATTTTTAGTTTTTTGAAGAATCTCAAAATTCTTCCCCATAGTAGCTGTACTAATTTACCTTCCCACCAACAGTGTACAAGGGTTTCCTTTTTCTCCACATTCTCACCGTCATTCATTATTTCTTGTCTTTTGAATAAAAGCCATTTTAACTGGGATGAGATGATATCTCATTGTAGTTTTGATTTGCATTTCTCTGATGATAACAATCTTGGACACATTTTCATATACCTGTTTACCATTTATATGTCTTCTTTTGAGAAATATCTATTCAAATATTTTGCCTGTCTTTTGATTGGATTATTAGACTTTTTTTTCTTATAGAGTAGTTTGTGCTACTTATATAATCTGTTTATTAATCCCTTCTTAAAGGGTGATACGATTTGGCTGTGTCTCCACCCAAGTCTCATCTTGAATTGTAGCTCCCATAATCACAACATGTACTGTGACAGATTCTGTGGGAGGTAATTGAATTATGGGGGTGTGTTCTTGAGATAGTGAATAAGTCTCACAAGATTTGATGATTTTACAGGGGCAGTTCCCTTGCACATGCTGTCTTGCCTACCACCACATAAGACATGCCTTTGCTCCTTCAGTTTCTGCTATGATTGAAAGGCCTCTCCATCCATGTGGAATTGTGAGTTCGTTAAACTTCTTTAACTTTGTAAATTACCTAGTCTCAGGTATTTTTTCCTAGCAGTATGAAAATGGACTAACACAGAGGGCTAGTTTGCAAATATTGTCTCTCGTTCTGTGGGTTGTGTCTTCACTTTGTTGATTACATCCTTTGCTGTGCATAAGCTTTTTAACTTGATGTAATCCCCTTTGTCCATGTTTGCTTTGATTGCCTGTGTTTGTGGGCTATGGCTCAAGAAATTTTTGCTCAGACCAATGTCCTGGAGATTTTCCCCCAGTATTTTCTTGTAGAGAGTTTTATGGTTTGAGGTCGTAGATTTAAGTTTTCAATCCTTTATTTAATTTTTATACATAGTGAGACATAGCGGTCTAGATTCGTTCTTTTTAATATGGATATCCAGTTTTCTCAGCACCAGATAATGAAGAGACTGTCTTTTTTCCAGTCTTGGCAACTTTCTCAAAAAATGAGTACAGTGTACTTGTGTAGATTTGTTTCTGGGTTCTATATTCTGTTCTATTGGTCTATGTGTCTATTTTTATGACAATAGTATGTTTTTTTTGTTTTGTTTTGTTTTGTTTTTTACTATAACTCTGTAGTATAATTTGAAGTGAGGTAATGTAATTCCTCCAGTTTTGTTCTTTCTGCTTAGGATAGCTTTGGCTGTTCTGAGTCTTTTGTTGTTCTACATACATTTTATGATTTTTTCTTTTGCTATTTGTTTGAAGAATGTTATTGCTACTTTGATAGGGATTGCCTTTAATCTGTAGATTGCATGAGTAGTATTGACATTTTAACAATATTGATTATCCCAATCCATGAACACAAAACTTTTTTTTCCATTTCTTGGTGTCCTCTTCAATTTCTTTCATCAGTGTTTTATGCTTTTCATTATAGAGATTTTTCACTTGTTTGGTTAATTCTATGTATTTAGTTGTTATGTGTTGCTATTGTAAAAGAGATTACTTTTTTTTCTTTTTGCATTATTCACTGTTGACATATAGAAATGCTACTGATTTTTGTGTGTTCATTCTATACCCACTTTTGAGGGTTTATCATGAAGGGATATCAAATTTTATCAATGCTTTTTCAGCATCAATTGAAATTATCATATGGTTTTATTCCTCATTCTATTGATATGATGTATCACACTGATTGATTTGCATATGTTGAATCATTCTTGCATCCCAGAGATAAATCTCACTTGATCATGATGAATGATATTTTAATATATTGTTGAATTCAGTTTGCTAATATCTGGTTAAGAGTTTTTTCATCAATTCATCAGAGACATTGGCCTGTAGTCTATATATATATATGTATAATATATATATATAAAATATATATATGTGTGTGTGTATATATGTACATATATCTTTTTCTGATTTTGGTGTCAGGGTAATACTGGCCTCATCGAATGAGTTTGGAAGTATTCCCTCCTACTATATATTTTGGAATAGTTTGAATAGGATTAGTATTAGTTCTTTAAAAGTTTAATAGAATTCATCAGTAAAGCTATTGGGTCCTGGGCTTTTCTTTACTGGGAGACTTCAATCTCGTTACTCGTTGGTCTGTTTAAGTTTTAGATTCCTTCTTGATTCAATCTTGGTAGTTTGTATATATGTAACAATTTGTCCATTTCTTCCAGCTTTTCTAGTTTATTGGCATATATGCTCATAGTTGCCACTGGTGATCCTTCAAATTTCTGCAATATTAGTTGTAATGTTTTCTTTTCCATTTCTGATTTTATTTATTTGGATTCTATCTCCTTTTTTCTTAGTCTGGCTAAAGTTTTGTCAATTTTGTTTAGCTTTTTTAAAAACCAACTTTTTGTTTCATTGATCTTCCATATTGCTTTTTTTCATTTCAATTTCATTTATTTCTTCTCTGATTTTTATTATTTCTTTTTTTCTACTCATTTGGGGATTGTTTGCTCTTGTTTTTCTAATTAGTTAAGATTCATCATTAGATTATTTATTTGAAGTTTTTTTCTCTTTTTTGATACAGGCACTTACAGCTATAAACTTCTCTATGAGTATTGCTTTTGCTGTATTCTACAGGTTTTAGTATAGTGTGTTTCCATTATCATTTGTTTCAAGAAATTTTTCAATTTCCTTCTCAATTCTTAATTGACCCACTAGTCATTCAGGAGCATATTGTTTCTTTAATTTCCCTGTATTTGTATAGTTTCCAAAATTCCTCTTCTTAGTAATTTCTACTTTGATTCCATTGTGGTCAGAAAAGATGCTGATATTATTTCAAATTTTTGAATGAAGACTTGTTTTGTGACATAACATATGGTCTATCCTTGAGAATAATCCGTACGCTGAGGAAAACAATATGTATTCTGTAACTCTTTAATGAAATTTTCTGTAATATATACTAGATCCATTTGGTCTATAGTGCAGATTAACTCTGATGTCACTTTTTTGACTTTCTATCTGGAAGTTCTACACACTGCTGAAGGTGGGTGTTGAAGCCTCCAGCTATTATTTTATTGGGGCCTATCTCTCTCTTTAGCTCGAATAATATTTGCTTTAAATACCTGGGTGCTCCAGTGTTGGATGCATATACATTTAAAATTGTTTTATCCTCTTGCTGAATTGACTCCTTTACCATTACATGATGGCCATCTTTGACCCTTCTTATACTTTTTGTTTTGAAATCTACTTTGTCTAAGCATAGCTACTCCTGTTTTTTTGTGGTCTCCATTGACATGACATGTTTTTTCCATCCCATTATTTTCAGTCTATGTGTGTATTTGTAGGTGAAGTATGTCGCTTGTAGACAAAAGAATATTGGGTCATGATTTCTTTTTCTTTTCATTTTTCTTTTTCTTCTTTTTATTTTTTAAGAGAGACAGTGTTTCACCATACTTGCCAGGCTGGTCTCAAACTCATGGCCTCAGGTGATCCATCTGTCTTGCCAGTGCCTGGCATAATATTTTAAAATCTATTTAGCAACTCTGTGTCTTTTGATTGAAGAGTTTACTCCATTTGCATTCAATGTTATTATTAATATGTAAGAACTTACTCCTGTCATTTTGTAATTTGTTTTCTGATTGCTTTGTGGTCTTCTTTCCTTATTTCCTTCATTCCTGTTTTCCTGTAATCTTCATGATTATATTTTCAGGTGATATGATTAATTTCTTTCTTCTTATTATTGTGTATCCATTTTATGTTTTCTTGGCTTGGAGTTACCATAAAGCTTGCAAATACTGTCAAATAACCTATTATTTTAACCTGATAACAACTTAACACTATTTGTGTAAACAAATACTCCAAAAGAAAACTAATAAAAATGCTATACCCTAACTCCATCCCCATGCTTTTTATCTTTTTTTAAAAAATTTTATCTTATTATATTGACTATGTCTTAAAAATTTCTTGTAGTTATTATTTTTATTAGTTCATTGTTTAGTCTTTCTACTTAGGATAAGCGTAATTTACACACTTCAGTTACAGTTGTGAATGGAGAAAATCTGAGACAGGTTTCAGTTAATTTAGAAAGTTTATTTTACTAAGGTTGAGGACACACCCATGATACAGCCTCAGGAAATCCCAACAACATGTGCCCAAGGTGGCCAGGGCATAGCTTGGTTTTATACATTTTAGGGAGACATGAGGCATCAATCAATATATGTAATAAGTACATTGGTTCAGTCTGGAAAGACAGGACAACTTGAAGCATAAGCAGGAAGACTGGAGTCAGGGTGGGAGCTTTCAAGTCACAGATAGGTAATACACAAAGGGTTACATTCTTTTGAGTTCCTGATGAGCATTTCCAAAGGAGGCAATCATATATGCATCTATCTCAGTGAGCAGAGGAGTGACTTTGATTAGAATAAGAGGCAGGTTTTCCCTAAGCAGTTTCTAGCTTGAGTTTTCCTTAGTGATTTTGGGGGCCCAAGATGTTTTTCTTTCACATTTCTCCTCTTTTCTTTTTAAAAATCTTTTGGAGAAACATTTTATAGGAAAATGAGTTTCTGGTCTCAGGTTTCATCTGATTTCTGATGACTAGAATGACTTATTTCTATATAGGTAGGTCCCAAAAGCTCATTTTTACCAGGTTGTAAGTCTCATGTCCTGTGAAGACAAAATGGGGGCAGGGAGAGGGAGAAAGAAAAAACAACAACAAACAAAAGAACAATCCCGGAAAAATCAATATAGACCATGTCATGTGCTTCCATGTGAAGAGACCACCAAACAGGTTTTGTGTGAGCAACAAAGCTTTTTAATCACCTGGGTGCAGGTGGGCTGAGTCTGAAAAGAGAGTCAGCGAAGGGAGATAAGGGTGGGGCCGTTTTATAGGATTTGGGTAAGTAAAGGAAAATTACAGTCAAAGGGGGTTGTTCTCTGGCGGACAGGAGTGGGGATCACAAGGTGCTCAGTGGGGGAGCTTTTTGAGCCAGGATGAGCCAGGAAAAGGACTTTCACAAGGTAATGTCATCACCAAAGGCTAGGACCAGCCATTTTCACTTCTTTTGTGGTGGAATGTCATCAATTAAGGTGGGGTAGGGCATTTTCACTTCTTTTGTGATTCTTCAGTTACTTCAGGCTATCTGAACATATACATGCAAGTCACAGGGGATGTGATGGCTTGGCTTGGGCTCAGAGGCCTGACAGACCACATTACTCTGAAGTCCATACATTAGTCTGCAGGTATGAAAGTGGCTTATGTATGTAAGTAGGTTGCTGTTATTTTCTTCTGAAGTTTAAGTTGTCTGGCTTCAGTTTTCAGGACTTTAAGAAGCACAGCTTAGTTTTCAGTGACTACAAATTAGAAAAACTAGAAAAAAAAAGAAGGAAAGGTAATTGAAAACGTGATTTGGAAGACTTGCAGGCAAGAAAACCTAGAATTTTGTTCCAAACTGTAGAAAATAATAAAAATTGAAAAAAAAGTTAGGCAACACTATACTCTAACAACAGGTTTATAGTAGTTTTCAATCATAATTTTTTTCTCTCTCTATTTTCTCATTTTTACTAAATTCAAATCATGCTAGGACTAGTTTGCTTTAATATACTTGGCCTAATTATTTGTATACAGTTCAGCAAGAGTTATTATTTTTCATAGACTTTAAATTGACTTTAATGTAACTTTGCTCCATAGGAGGAATCTCAGATAAAACTTCTTTTAAGCCGAACACAGCCATGGATTTGTGCCATCAAATACCTATGAGTTGGATGAATTTCCTCTCCTCTTGAGTTTCTAAGATAAACCTGGGGCTTCTGTGCCTGTCAGAAAGTGACATTATTTACTTACCACAGGTCAGAAAACCTTGTAACCTTGTAAATGTTGTAACCGAGCAAGTTAGAGAGAAATGCCACACTTTGAAATGAATTCAGGAGTCCTTTATTAGCCGGTGAATGAGAGATGGCTAACACTCGGAATTCTATTGACCCCAAAGAAGGGGCTGGATTTTCTTTTATACTTTGGTTTAGAGAGGGGAGGGGGACCCTAGCTGTGGCAATCTTACAGAAGTAAAACAGGCCAAAAAAGTTAAAAGACAAATGGTTACAGGAAAGCAAACGTTCCAGGTGCAGGGGCATTAAATTCATCATAAGGTGATAGGTCTGGGTGTTATCTGCCAGACACAATTGCAGGGGCTTTAGGGTACTATCTCCCAAGTGAATTCCTGGGAAATATGGACATAGCTTACCATAGTACCTTATCAGTTAATTGCACACTTTGATATGCTGAGAGTCAGCTTACACAAGTTAAGTCTTTGAGGAAGGGGGTGGGTAAGGAGCCCTTGATGTCTTGCAAATGAAGGAACCAAATGGAGTCTGTCCTGCTTTCTCAGCTAAGGGAGAGTCTATTCATATTAAAACAAGATAAGGTATCTAAGTGAGAGTCTATTCGTGTTAAACAAGGTTAGGTATCACATTTACAGGGACTGTGTACACGAAATATGAGGCCAGTTTTTCCAAGGGTTTCTTTGGCTCCATAAGTCAAGTTTGATTGCTTAAAAGTCAAGTTTGATTCCTTAAAGGAAAGCACAACATTCCAATCAAAGCCTTGGTCAAATAAACAGTTTCCAGTTGTGTCTTATTGCAAAATAAAATAGATTCTTATTAAGCTTACACAAATAACTGTATTGCTATAAATTAAGAATACTCAGAAATAGTTTCAAAATTCTGGAGAAATCAGGCAGAGATATTTGTTCAAAATTTTCCTCCAAGTTTTGTTCAAAGGAGTATACTTTACTCAATTGTTAAGAGCTGTAAGTAACTTAACAGAAAAGTTTTCTAAACTCTGAAAAAAAAAACAAAATATCAACAACATTTTAAGCAAAACGTCAGAAAGATTACTTCGGTTTTCTGTTGGTTCAATTAATTCAGTTAACTCCTGTTCTGTTTGATAGTCATGAACATTTCAGCTCTCCATTAGAGTTCTGAAATTTTTCCCTTTATTTCAATGTCACGATTTCCAAAGTTATCAGAAAACCTGCATTTAAGAGCACTTGGTAGAGTTTTATGTCTGATTATAAACCCACCTTTTAAAGAGGGTTAAAAACAAGACAAAATAAGACAATTGTCTGTTGATATTTTAAATAATGTTTTCAGGAAGCCATAGTTAAAAGACACAACTGAAAAGAAAATTTGTAACCTCTATGACACACAATAACTTTAACATGAAAATTATTATTGTTACTGATAATGTACACTAAGTTATATCAAAATTACAGGAGTTTCCCATAATTTTGGAACACATACCAATAACATATTTATACAAATACAGTGCAATGGAAACCAAACATCATTTCATAATTGATAATGTATCATGTATAATTTTTATACCAAATAAGCCAAGCTTTGTCATTTTGGGCTTAAAGGATTACTTAGGTTTGAAACAAACATAATTTATAATTTGATTTTAGAAAGTTTGTCAAATATCAAAACACTTGATATTACAAAATAGGATTACAGTTTATTTCAAAGTCATTTATTTAACCAAAGTGATAATTCAAGGATTTCAAAAAGTGAAAACCTCTATTCTTTGAGAGAGGAGACTTAATTTTCTAAATGAGTAGCCCTAATAAAAACAGCATAAAGCCAATTACATTTTTTTTCAAAATTTTGTACACAATCTATAAAATTTAATCTTGATTATAAAATATAATTTCCATAAGACTTTTTAAAACCTTTATAACTTCTCTTAAGGGGTTGGCTAATGCCTCAAGAAAGCCTTGTTAATCTGACACAGGGGTCCATATGCTGGTTTTGGATAAGTGTGCCTTTGACATTAATAATTAATTTATAGAAAAACTGAACTTACTTTATCCTTCAAATTTGGCCCTTAAAATCTAAAATGCCCACCTCTTCAATGATAGTCTCTGGACTTTGAGGAACTGAATAGCTTTAATTTCTTCCCTTGTGTCTCAGGAATACAGTTTATTTTGATTGGCATCTTCTACAGGACCTGAAGATGAGGCTTTAATTGCTGTCAGTGTTTAAGATTTAGCAGGATTTGGTGTCCTTTTTAGACCCAGAAGTTAAAAGCCCTGTAACTCAATGTAACAAGGATTTTAAAAGTATATACAGGAAGATACATGGATGTTATAACCTTAATTAAAAAAAAAACTCAGTTTATTTTTCCTAAGCAAACTGAAAATAATAATATGACAACTTGATTGTATCAAAGTTTCTGGAATTTTTAAATACGTGAATCCTCTTACTTTGACTTACATTGACTGTTCATGTCAGGGTCAGACTTTCTGATTTGTTCTGAATATCCTTCCATTTTAAACAACTGGCCATTTTAATTTAGAATTAAACTTACCACACAAGATTCTTTCTCATATGATGTTATTTCTCTTTAAAGTTTTTTACCTCAAAAAGTAAACCTCTTTATTTTTATAACTTTCTTTGCATCTTTTTAAAATTTCCTGGTTCCTTTTACCTTGTTTTATAAATAACCTTTAAATAAGCTTTGAATTAGACAACATTTCTTCACCTTCTTTTTAAAAGAGACACTTATTTGGCCAGGCACAGTGGCTCATGCCTGTAATCCCACCACTTTGGGAGGCCAAGGCAGGTGGATCACGAGGTCAGGAGATCGAGACCATCCTGGCTAATATGATTAAACTCCATCTCTACTAGAAAATACAAGAAATTAGCCAGGCGTGGTGGCAGATGCCTGTAATCCCAGCTACTCAGAAGGCTGAGGCAGGAGAATGCGTGAACCTGGGAGGCGGAGCTTGCAGTGAGCCGAGATTGCACCACTGCACTCCAGCCAGGGTGACAGAGCGAGACTCCGTCTCAAAAAACAAACAAACAAAAAAAACACTTATTTTAGCAAGAATGTTTTTCTAAAATAGACATTTATTAGAAAATACCCAAATAATGAAATATCTATTATTTCATTTAATATAATATTCCTATTATATTATATATTATAATATATAATGGAATATTATATATTCCTTTTAATATAATATATTCCTAATTATGACCAGTTTGTATACAAGTACTTATCCCATTACATTTACTTAATTATTTTATTTTGTTTACCTAGATTATTTATTAAACATGTGGTAGTCATTTTTTAAAGTTATGAAACCACCATTGCAAAAGTATAACTAAGACAGTGAAAAATCGATTTGACCTAACTGACACCATCTTCCTCATAACCTTTAAGCAGTCCTTGTTCATTCCTGGTTATAGGTTGAACTAACTTTGGAAGGGAATTCAGTTCATGGTTTGACTCTGAAACAAAATTGATTATCGCCCTTTCCTGAAAAGACCCCCTTCTTGCCTGGGTACCAGTCTGCCTTTGCAGGATTAACAAATTAGCTACAAAATTAGAAATTACAGTTTAGGGGTCATGCAGCCTTTGGCAACAAAAGTCCAAATTTCCCCAAATTTCTGCTAGTGGTAACATCACTTCTGTAAAACCTAAAATCAGTGCTTGAGATATGTTGCATACCCTATACTTGATGGATCAGCTGACACTACCCAGGCCAATAATCTGGCCCAACCGGTTCTGCCATTTTACCCAGGAAAAGAAGACAGCAAGAAGACCTCACTTTGCCCGGCTATGATTCCATCTCCAACCTAACCAATCAGCACTCCCCACTTCCCAGGCCCCTACCCACCAAATTATCTTTAAAAACTCTGAATTTGGAATGCTAGGAGAAACCAATTTGAGTAAAAATAAATCTCCAGTCTCCTGTATAGCCTGCTCTTCATGAGTTATATTTTCCGCATTGCATTTCCCCTCTCTTGATAAATCCGTCTGTCTAGGTAGCCGGCAAAGTGAACCCATTGAGCAGTCACAGTATATTTCATAGATTTCTAAAGACCCTCCCCCTCCTTTTTTTTCCATTTTGACTTTCAGATGCTTGATAACCTGTTTCACAACCCTAGACAATTGTCAGCTAAATAGCCTTAAATTTGCACATTAAAGGAAACAACTCAGATGAAAATCAAATAGCAAAATTTACATCATAAAATACAGTGAGAAAAAGTCTGGTGGTGCTGGAGGAAGACACTTTTATTTTTCTTTGAGTCAAATCAAACTATGCTACTCCTTAAAACCCCAAGAGCAGTCTCTGTTGCAATAACTATTTTAGAAAAAAAAAAAAAAAATCAAGTGAAAACAGAATTCAGTCAAGTGAGAAGAAATAGAAAAACAAACAAAAAAACTTGCTCAAAAAAAGACAAGGTCTTAGTGGAGGAAAAAACAAAAACAAAAACATGAAGGCTTTTCGAATACAAGCACACATGCACACCTATACACATATATCTTGAATCTTAGCCTTTTAATTTAGCTGACTTTTAACCATATAGTTCCTTTAAATTTTTTTAAATTTTATTACCATATTTCAGCTAAGACAAAATGTTGCTAAACTAACAATGATCACACAAGTTATATGATTTCTGCATGCTCTAAGTGTAAGCAGAAATTAACACCCATTGATTGTTAAATGCTAACTTGAGTCTTTTAAAAGGAATTTGCAGTACAAGAATCTCAAACCAGTTTCCTCACCTAGTGTTAAGTCTCAGGCTCTAGACTCCTCACTACCATCCTAGAAGCAGGAAAACAAACAAACAAACAAACAAAATCTCATTTTCCCTGTTGGAAGTGAGCTCAGAGTTACCTGCTTTCTGTCCTCATGGAAGCAGGAAACTTACCTTCCTGTTAGAAGTGATTAGAATTCAAAGAAAAAAAAAATGAGTTGAATAGAAAAATAAACTTTATATCTCAACCAAATTTTGGAAGATCAGTGATTTCTGGAGGGGTTGCTCCCTCCAGACCTCAGCAAATTGTCCTGTTGGTTTGAGCCATAAGGTTAGTTCATGCTGGTACAAAACACCAAGAGGAGATTTGTTAAAGGTCAGGGGCACCTCCACTCAGAATCCTCCCGTAGTTACCAAAATGTGAACACAGAAAATCTGAGACAGGTCTCAGTTAATTTAGAAAGTTTATTTTGCCAAGGTTGAGGACGCACCCATGACACAGCCTCAGGAAGTCCTGCCAACATGTGTCCAAGGTGGTCAGGGCACAGCTTGGTTTTATACATTTTAAGGAGACATGAGCCATCAGTCAGTGTATGTAACAAGTACATTGGTTTGATCTGGAAAGGTGGGACAACTTGAAGCAAAGTCAGGAAGACTGGAAGTGGGGAGGGAGTTTCCAGGTCACAGTTAGGTGATATACAAAGGGTTACATTCTTTCGAGTTTCTGATGAGCATTTGCAAATGAGGCAATCATATATGCCTCTATCTCAGTGAGCCGAGGGGTAACTTTGAATACAATGGGAGGCAGGTTTGCCCTAAGCAGTTTCCAGCTTGAGTTTTCCTTGTGGGGACTGTCTTGTTTTTCTAAGACCACCAGAGCGAGCACAAAAGAACCAGCAAGTAGGCACAGGTCAGGAGCAAAACTGCTAGTTTATTTTAGTAACCTAAGGTGTGGAGTAGAAGTCTGTCGGCCTCTGGCAAAGAAGGCTGGCAGAGTTCCCCTCCCCCAAGCTCTCCGACGGAGTTCTGACATCCGGACAGGACTGGGAAGCTGGGAAGTCCTCGTGGCTCAATGGCGGAGAGCGGCTTTTCTAGGAGTGGGAGGGCAATAGGTGGGGCATGGGCGTGTCAGGGGCGTTCCGCAGGTGCGACCAGGTAAATCTTGGTCTCTTCGGATTGACATCACCTGGCGCATGCCCAGTTGGTCTGCACCCTCCCTGGGCGCCGGCTGCATTTTCGCGCGCCCAGGAAAAGTTGGGAGGGGGGATGAAGAACCCGGATGTGCACCATCTTGCCTCCGTTCGTCCAAACAGGGACCCAAGGTATTTTTCTTTCACACAGTGTTATATTATTCTGTTTTTCTGTGTACTTACTATTACCAGAGAGCTTTGTACCTTAAGTCGATTATTCATTGATTATTAACATCATTTTCTTTCTAATTGAGGTATCCTTTTAGTATTTCTTGCAGGATAGGTCTGGTATTGATGAAATCCCTTAGTTTTCATTTGCCTCAGAAAGTCTTTACTTATCCTTCATGTCTGAAGCACATTTTCACTGAATATAGTATTTTGGGTAAAAGTTTTTATGCTTCAGCACTTTAAGTATGTCATGCCACTCCCTACATGAAAGATTTCCACTGGTAAGTCTACTGCCAAACTATTATTACACCTCAATTTTGTTAGTTGTTTCTTTTCTCTTGCTGCTTTTATATTCATTTCTTTATTCTTAACATTTGGGAGTTTGATTATTAAATGCCTTGAGGTAGTCTTATTTGAGTTAAATCTGCTTGGTGTTCTATAACCTCCTTGTGCTTGCATATTCATACCTTTCTCTAGGTTTGGGAAGTTCTCTGTTATTAATCCTTTGAATGAACTTTCTACCCCTATCTCTTTCTCTACCTCCTCTTTAAGACCAATAACTCTTACATTTGCCATCTTAGGGCTATTTTTGAGATACTTTAGGAATGTTTTTTTCCTCTTCTTTTTTCTTTATCTTCTCTGACTGTATTTTCAAATAGCTTGTCTTCAAGCCCACTCATTCTTTCTTCTGCTTGGTCTATTCTACCATTAAAGGACTCATTATTCAGTATGCCAATTGCATTTTTCAGCTACAGAATTTCTGCTTGATTCTTTTTAATTATTTCAATCTCTTTGTTAAATGTATCTGATAGAATTGTAAATTCATTTTCTGCGTTACCTTGAATTTCTTTGAGTTTCCTAAACACAGCTGTCATGCGCATCCCTGTGAAGAGACTACTAAACAGGCTTTGTGTGAGCAATAAAGCTTTTAAATCACCTGAGGGCAGGTGTGCTGAGTCTGAAAAGAGAGTCAGTGAAAGGAGAAAAGGGTGGGGCCATTTTATAGGATTTGAGTAGGTAAAGGAAAATTACAGTCAAAGGAGGGTTGTTCTCTAGCAGGCAGGAGTCAGGGTCACAAGGTGCTCAGTGGGGGAGTTTTTTGAGCCAGGATGAGCCAGGAAAAGGACTTTCACAAGGTAATGTCATTACTTAAGGCAAGGACCAGCCATTTTCACTTCTTTTGTGGTGGAATGTCATCAATTAAGGCAGGGCAGGGCATTTTCACTTCTTTTGTAATGCTTCAGTTACTTCAGGCCATCTGGGCATAGAGGTAAAAGTCACAGGGGATGCAATGGCTTGATTTGGGCTCAGAGGCCTGACATTCCTGCCTTCTTATATTAATAAGAAAAATAAAATAAAATAGTATTGAAGTGTTGGGGCTGTGAAAATTTTTGGGGGGTGGTATGGAGAGATAATGGGCGATGTTTCTCAGGGCTGCTTCAAGCAGGATTAGGGGCGGCGTGGGAACCTAGAGTGGGAGAGATTGAGCTGAAGGAAGATTTTGTGGTAAGAGGCAATATTGTGGGGTTGTTAGAAGGAGCATTTGTCGTATAGAATCATTGATGATGGCCTGGATGCAGTTTTGTACGAATTGAAAAACTAAATGGAAGACACAAAGTTTGTATAAGAGAAGGAGAAAAAACAGGTATTAAAGGACTAAGAATTGGGAGGACCTAGGACATCTAATTAGAGAGCCTAAGGGGGTTCAATTGTTGTGCCCTGAGTTCCGAGACCCCCCTCAAAGACGACCACCAGAAACCGAAGTCAAAGCCAAGCGGCTGGGATCACTTTATTGCAGGTTCGAACCCGGACCTCTCTCCATACAGGCGTAGTCAGGAGGGCAAGAGAGAGGTCCCAAGCACAGCTCAAGCCTACTTTTTATAGTAAGGCACAAACAGGTTACAGAAGATTAGAGCATTTTTGCAGTTACAAGATTGGGATTGGTTGACATTTTGAAGTTTGAACATTCGGCAGTTTCTGATTGGCTCCCGCCCTTTTTTAAACTACAAACATCTAGGGTTTTTTTTTTAGATAAACTGCTTGCTTAACCATGGGTGGGAGGGGGTGGTTTCAATTGAACAAGCAGGGGGTACGTGACTGGGGGCTGCAAGCACCGGTAATCAGAACAGAACAGAACAGGACAGGGACTTTCACAATGCTTGTCCATACAACGTCTGGAATCTATAGATAACATAACCGGTTAGGTCAGGGGTCGATCTTTAACCAGGCCCAGGGTGCCACCCGGGCTGTCTGCCTGTGGATTTCATTTCTGCCTTTTAGTCTTTTCACAGTGTCATTACTTGCTTGGTTGGTGAGTTTTTAGGTTTATCTAAGATTTTGGGATGCAGTTCAAGTTGGTTTGGTGTCTGAAATGATACTGAGACCTAATAAAAAGGAGTGTCCACATAGGAGCTCAAATGGGCTGTATCCTCTAGCATTCTGAGGACAGTCCTGAATTCTGAGAAGGAAAAGTAGTAAAAGTATTGTCTAGTCCTTTTTAAGTTGGTGAATGAGCTTGGTGAGGTGTGTTTTTAAAAGACCATTAATCCATTCTATCTTTCCAGAAGATTGAGGATGGTAAAGGATATAAAGGTTTCACTGAATACCAAGAGTCTGACAAACTGCTTGGGTGATTTGACTAATAAAGGTTTGTCTGTTTTTGGACTGTACAGAGGTGGGAAGGCCAAATGGAGGAATTATATCTGACAGAAGAGAAGAAATGACTGCAGTGGCCTTCTCAGATCCTGTGGGAAAGGCCTCTACCCATCCAGTGAAAGTGTCTACCTAGACCAAGAGGTATTTTAGTTTTCTGACTGGAGGCATGTGAGTAAAGTCAATTTGCCAGCCCTTGGCGGGGGCAAATCCCTGAGCTTGATGTGTAGGGAGAGAAGGGAGGGAGCCTGAGAAATTCCTGAGGAGTAGTAGAATAGCAGACAGAACACTGAGAAGTGATTTCCTTGAGGACAGATTTCTAGGATGGAAAGGAAATGAGAGGTTCTAAGAGACAGGCTAGAGGCTTGTAACCTAGATGGAAGAGGTTATGAAATGACGACAGAATAGAAATGGGCCTATGAGTCTGGAAGGAGATATTTTCCTTGGTCTAAGAACCATTTACCTTGTGTAGGAAGAGATTGATAGGTGGAAGTTTCAGTGGGAGAGTAGGTGGGAGTGGTCGATGTGAAGGAGGAAAACTGCCTTGTGGGACAGAAGTTGGAATACTAGCTGCTTTTTTAGGTTAAATTATCAGCATAAGCATTGTCCTGAGCGATGGGATCTGATGCCTTTTGATGGCTGCTTGCAGTGAATGACTCCAGCTTCCTTTGGAAGTAAAGCCGCTTTGAGAAGCATTTTTATTAAAGAGGCATTAATGATGGAGGACTTTTGCATAGTGTGGAAATCTCTTTCAGCCTATATAACAGCACAGTGGTGCAGAATATGGAAGGCATATTTAGAGTCAGTATAAATATTGACGCGTAGTCATTTTGAAAGAGTGAGGGTCTGAGTTAAGGCAACTAGTTTGGCTTGCTGAGAGATAGTGGAGGGTGGCAGAGCAGTAGCCTCAATGTTAGAGGTGGAAGATACTATTGCATTGTCTGCCTTTGCTGGTGAGTGGCGATTAGGCCTGGTGGAACTGCCATCAATAAACTAAATGTGATCAGGGTGAGGAACAGGGAAGAAGGAAATATGGGGAAACGGGGTGAATGTCAGGTGGATCAGAGAGATACAGTAATGGGGGTCAGGTGTGGTATCAGGAATAATGTGGGAGGCCAGATTGAAGTTCAGACCAGGAACAATGGTAACTGTGGGACACTCAACGAAGAGTGAATATAGCTGAAGGAGCTGGGGAGCAGAAAGTATATGCATCAGGTGAGAGGAAGAAAACAGATTTTGTAAGTTATGAGAACTCTAGAGAGTGAGTTGAGCATGGTTTGTGATTTTTAGGGCCTCTGAAAGTATTAAAGCAGCAGCAACTGCTGCACGCAGACATGAGGGGTAGGCTAAAACAGTAACCTCAAGTTGTTTGGACAGAAAGACTACAGGACGCGGTCCTGGCTCTTGTGTAAGAATTCTGACCCCACTAACCATGCCTCGGAAGGAAAGAAGTTGTTGTTTTGTAGAAGGGATTGGGGTTTGAGAGATCAATCGGACATGATCGGCAGGAAGAGCAAGTGTGTTCTTATGAAGAATTATGCCGAGGTAGGTAACGGATGGAGAAGAAATTTGAGTTTTGGAGGGAGATACTGGATATCCTTAGGAGAATAAATGCTGAAGGAGCAGAAGTGTGTCTTCTTGAGACGATTAAAAGGAGGGGCTACAAAGAAGAATGTCATCAATATATTGAACAAGGTGAGAAGCAGGGGATGGAAAGAAAGTAAATCATGAGACAGAGCTTGGCTGAAGTAATGAGGGCTGTCCCTGAAACCTTGTGGCAGCACAGCCCAGGTAAGCTGCTGGGACTGATGGAGGTCAGGGTCAGTCCAGGTGAAAGCAAAGAGAGGCTGGGATGAAGCATGTCAAGAAATTATGCTTGAGATCCAGAACAGAGTAATGGGTTGTGGAGGGAGGCATTGAGGATAGGAGAGTATATGGCTTTGGCACTACAGGGTGGAGAGGCAAAACAATTTGGGTGACAAGGTGCAGATCTTGAACCTGTAAGCCTTGTCTGGTTTTAGGACAGGTAAAATGAGGGAATCAAAAGGGGAGTTTACAGGCTTTAAAAGACCATGCTGTAGCAGGCGAGTGGTAACAGGCTTTCATCCTTTTAAAATGTGCTGCGGGATGGGATATTGGCATTGAGTGGGGTAAGGGTGATTAGGTTTTAATGGGATGGTAAGGGGTGCATGATCAGTCACCAAGGAGGGAGTAGAGGTGTCCTAAACTTGTGGGTTAAGGTGGGGGGATATGAGAGAAGGATGCGAAGGAGGCTTTGAACTGGGGAAAAGGGTGACAAAGATGTGTGGCTGTAGCCTGGGAAGAGTCAGGGAAGCAGCTAATTTAGTTAAAATGTCTCGACCTAATAAGGGAGCTGGGCAGGTGGGGATAACTAAAAAGGAGTGCATAAAAGAATGTTATCTCAGTTGGCACCAGAGTTGGGGAGTTTTAAGAGGTTCAGCAGCCTGGCCATCAATACCCACAACAGTTATGGAGACAAGGGAAACAGGCCCTTGAAAAGAAGGTAATGTGGGGTTGTAGCCTCTTTATTGATTAAGAAGGGGACAGACTTACCCTCCATTGTAAGAGTTACCCAAAGCATCTGTGATGGTCCAGGAGGCTTCCGGTGATGGGGCAGCATCAGTCTTCAACCTCTAAGCCAAGAAGTTCTGAGAAGGAATCAGTCAGAAAGCCTTGGGCCAGAGTTCCAGGGGCTCTGGGAGTGGGCAAGTTGGACAGTCTGATTTCCAGTGGGGTCCCACACAGATGGGACGTGGCTTAGGAGGAATCCCGGGCTGCGGGCATTCCTTGGGCCAGTGCCCAGATTTCTAGCACTCGTAGCAAGCTCCTGGGGGAGGAGGTTCTGGAGGAATCCCTGGCAGCTGCGGTTCAGGCATTTGGAAGATCTTGTGCACTGGAGATGTGGCTGGAGTTTATCTCACAGTGGAGGCAAGGAATTGCAACTCAGAAATAAGTTGCTGCTTGGCTGCCTCTATTTTATTATTGTACACCTTGAAGGTGAGGTTAATTAAGTCCTGTTGTGGGGTTTGAGGGCCAGAATTTAATTTTGGGGGTTTTATTTAAAGTTGGCAGTGGATTGGGTAATAAAATGCATATTGAGAATAAGACGGCCTTTTGACCTTTTAGGGTCCAGGGCTGTAAAGCCTCTCAGGGTTACTGCCAAATGGGCCATGAACTGGGCTGGATTTTTCATATTTGATGAAAAAGAGCCTAAACGCTAACTGATTTGGGAGAGGTCAGTTAAAGAAAAAGGAGTATTAAACTTGACTATGCCTTTAGCTCCAGCCACCTTTTTAAGAGGAAATTGCTGGGCAGGTGGGAGAGGGCTAGTTGCCAAATGAAACTGTAAGCCAGACTGGGTGTGAGGAGAGGAGGTGATAAAAGGATTATAGGGTAGGTGAGCGGAGACTGAGGAAAAACTAGGACCTAGCTTGGCCTGGCAAGGAGGGGAGAGGTCAGATGGGTCTGTAGAAAGGAAGATTAGAAAGACTCAGCGACGCTTGCAGTTGGGACTGAGGAGATAGGCAGGAGGGAAAGAAGGAAGATTTGGGATGAGTTGCATTGGCAACAGAGACTAGGGAGGGACTGATGTGTAAAAGAATGCCTGGATGTCAGGCACCTCAGACCATTTGCCTATTTTATGACAAGAATTTTTTAGATCTTATAGGATGGAAAAATCAAAAGTGCCATTTTTTGGCTGTTTGGAACTACTGTCGAGTTTGTATTGGGGTCAAGAGGCATTGTAGAAGAAAATAAGGTATTTAGGTTTTAGGTTAGGCGTGAGTTGAAGAGGTTTTAAGTTCTTGAGAACACAGTCTAAGGGAGAAGAAGGAGGAATGGAGGGTGGAAGGATGCCCATAGTGAAGGAGGCAAGCCCTGAGAAAAGAGAGAGTAGCGACATGGAGAGAAGGGGTTTGGGGGTTCTTACCCTCCAGAAAAGTGGGAAAGGAGTCGGAGCATGGAAATAAGGGGTTGGGGCACAGAGATAAGAGGTCAGGGCATGGAAATAAGGGGTTAGGAGGTTCTTGCCCCCCAGAAAAGCAGAGAAGGGGTAGAGACAGGGAGAGAAGGGATTGGGCTTCTTGCCCGTCCCCCAGAAAAGCGGGACTTGCTGCTAAGGGTGAAGGTCCAAGGCAGGCATCCCTCCCTGATCAGATACCTCTGAAACATGGGTCCCCGCAATGATTAAATACCAGGGAAGGCTGCCTTGCCGAGTCCATGACCGGTGCCCGAGTTTTGGGTCCGCCGATAAAAACGTGTCTCCTTTGTCTCTACCAGAAAATGAAAGGAATTGAAATTAAGAGAAGGGAGAGATTGAAGGGTGGCACCAAGATTGAAAGGAGAACATGGTTAAGGAATAGTGAGAGAGGTTGGAGAAGAGAGTAAAAACAGGCCGCTTACCCGATTTTAAATTGGTGAGATGTTCCTTGGGCTGGTAGCTCTGCGGACCCGAGGTCATAGGTGGATCTTTCTCATGGAGCAAAGAGCAGGAGGACAGGGGATTGATCTCCCAAGGGAGGTCCCCCGATCTGAGTCAGGGCACCAAATTTTCTTGCGCGTCCATGTGAAGAGACCACCAAAAAGGCTTTGTGTGAGCAATAAAGCTTTTTAATCACCTGGGTGCAGGCGGGCTGAGTCCGAAAAGAGTCAGTGAGGGGAGATAAGGGTGGGGCTGTTTTATACGATTTGGGTAGGTAAAGGAAAATTACAGTCAAAGTGGGGTTGTTCTCTGGCGGGCAGGAGTAGGAGTCGCAAGGTGCTCAGTGGGGTAGTTTTTTGAGCCAGGATGAGCCAGGAAAAGGACTTTCACAAGGTAATGTCATCACTGAAGGCTAGGACCAGCCATTTTCACTTCTTTTGTGGTGGAATGTCATCAATTAAGGTGGGGCAGGGCATTTTCACTTCTTTTGCGATTCTTCAGTTACTTCAGGCAATCTGGGTGTATAGGTGCAAGTTACAGGACATGCGATGGCTTGGCTTGGGCTCAGAGGCCCAAGGCTCTCTGACAGACTCCTTCCCAGACTTTCTCATCTTAGCAGCTGAAGACTAACACTGCCCGATCACCTCGGAAACCTCCTGGACCATCACAGATGCTTTGGGTAACTCTTACAATGGAGGGTAAGTCCGTCCCCTTCTTAATCAATATGGAGGCTACCCACTCCACATTACCTTTTTTTCAAAGGCCTGTTTCCCTTGCCTCCATAACTGTAAGAGGTCAGGGCACAGAAGTAAGGGGTTGTGGGTATTGACGGCCAGGCTGCTAAACCTCTTAAAACTCCCCAACTCTGGTGCCAACTTGGACAACATTCTTTTATGCACTCCTTTTTAGTTATCCTCACCTGACCAGATCCCTTATTAGGTTGAGACATTTTAACTAAATTAGCTGCTTCCCTGACTCTTCCCAGGCTACAGCCACACATCTTTGTCACCCTTTTCCCCAGTTCAAAGCCTCCTTCGCATCCTTCTCTCATATCTCCTGACCTTAACCCACAAGTATAAGATACCTCTACTCCCTCTTTGGTGACTGATCATGCACCCCTTACCATCCCATTAAAACCTAATCACCCTTACCCCACTCAATGCCAATATCCCATCCCGCAGCACACTTTAAAAGGATTAAAGCCTGTTATCACTCACCTGCTACAGCATGGCCTTGTAAAACCTATAAACTCTCCTTACAATTCCCCCATTTTACCTGTCCAAAAACTGGACAAGTCTTACAGATTAGTTCAGGATCTGTGCCTTATCAGCCAAGTAACCCGAACCCCTTCTACAAAACAACAACTCCTTTCCTTCCTGGGCATGGTTGGATAGTTTCACCTTTGGATACCTGGTTTGGCCATCCTAACAAAACCATTATACGAACTCACAAAAGGAGACCTCACTGACTCTCTTTTTGGACTCAGACCACCTGCACCCAGGTGACTAAAAAGCTTTATTGCTCACACAAAGCCTGTTTGGTGGTCTCTTCACACGGACGCACATGACAACAGCTATTTTGAATTATTCCTCTTTCTGAAAGGTCACACAACTTTGTTTCTCCAGAATGTGTTCCCCAAGTCTTGGTTAGTTCATTTGATGAGGGCCTGTTTACCTGGATGATGCTGATGCTAACAGGTATTCTTCAGTGTCTGAACATTGAAAGGTTAGATATTTATTGTAGCATTCACTGTCTGGGCTTATTTGTAGCCATCCTTTTGGGGGAGGCTTTTTAGATATTTGAAAGGATTTGGGTGTTGTGTTGTAGGCTGCATCTGTTTTTGGGGGGCACCCAAAACCCCGTGACACTATGGTCTTGCAGACTCATAGAGGTACCACGTTGATGGTCTTGGACAAGATCATGGAGAGTTCTCCGGATTACCAGGCACAGACTCTTGTTCCCTTCTCTTGCTTTCTCACAAACACAGGCTCTATCTCTCTCCTCTCTCCATTCTGAGCCACTTCTAAAGCTGGGGGTGGAATGACACAAGCATCCCTGTGGCCACCACCACTATGACTGCATTGAATCAGACCTGACGCCAGCCCAGCAATGGGTCTCACCCAAAACCTGCTGTGACAACACCTTGGCTACTGTTTATGTTTGCTCAAGGCCCTTGGGCTCTACAATGAGAAAGTGGCAAATCCAGTCAGGACTGTTTCTTTCCCTTTAGGTGGGCAAGGTCTCTCAAGCCCTGGGTGGGTCCAGAAGTGCCATCTGGAAGTGAGGGTCTAGAGTCAAAAACCTTAGAAGTCTACCTGGTATTCGATTGTATTACAGTTGAGCTGGCACTCAAACCACATGATGCAGTTCTTCCCACTCTTCCTTCCTCTTTCTAAAGGCAGAGAAGCCTCACCCTATAGCCACAGCCATGCCACACCATGAGTAGTGCTGCCAGACAACCACTAGTATTCCCTTAAGCATTAAGGGCTCTTAACTCGGCTTGTGGTGAATGCTCCCTAGCCTGGGACTCCTCTTTCAAGGGAGTGGGCTCAAGGGCACTGACAGAAATGCCACCCAAGAGTCAAATCCTAAAACCGGGAACCCCAAGTTCCCACATGGTGCTCTATCCCTCTGTAGATGTGCTCATATCTAAGGTGCAAGAAAAGTCCCCTTTACTTTTCCCTCTGCTTTTCTCAAGCAGAAAGAGTTTTGCTCTGTATTTACCATACCTGGTAATATGCTGAGTCTCACCTGAAGCCACCAAGTCTCAGAGTCTCACCCAAGGCCCTCAATATAGTACCTGGGTATCGCTGCTGGTTATTCAAGGCCCAAGGGCTATTCAGTTAGCAGATGATGAATGTTGTCAGAATGGGGTCCTTTCCTTCAAGGCAATTAGTTCCCTTCTGGCCCAGGATGTGTCTAGTAATGTCATATGGGAGCTAGGACCTGGAGTGGTGACCTCATGTCTTTGAAAGATGCCCTATTTTGCTGTGGCTGGGATGGTATCCATGATGTATGACACAGTCCTCCCCACTCTTCCTTCTCCTCCCTTCTCCTCTCCTCTCCTACCCTCTTCTGTCCTCTCCTCAAGCAAAAGGAAGGGATCTCTTTAGGAGAGCAGTCTGGGCTTTGGAGAGGGGTGATCCCAGCACTCCCTTGGCTGTCCAACTGGTGTCTCAGTATATCACCTGCTCCCCATCCCTCACAGAGATAACTGTCTCTGGGCCTAACTCAGCACTAGAACACATGTAAGAATTGCAGTCCTTACAGCCTATACTGCCTTTCAAGTTTACTTGGAGACACACAGTGCTGTAGCCCTTAGTGACAGGTTTGCAGGTGTTCAAGTTAGGACTGCTGGAATTGGTGATTTGCCTCTGGCTAGGGTTGGTTTAAATGTTCCCTTCATGAGTAGCATCAGCCAAGTGTGGTCCAGTTTTTCTTTCTGATATTATAGGGCAGCACTGAGGTCATTGCCTCACAACTGCTGTCTTCTCATTCCCCCAGCACCCAGAGATGCTCTCGGCATCATGCTGCTGTTGCTGGGGTTGAGGGAGCGGTGGTGGCAGAGATTCAGGACTTTTAAAGAAAATACCTTGAGTACCTTTTTCAACAGTATAAAGATAAAACCAGGTACTATGAATGCTCACCTGACTTTTGGTTCTTATAAAGGTGTGTTGCTGTGTAGATAGTTGTTAACTTGGTGTCTTTGTGTGGGGGTTGATTGGTGGAGCTTCTTATTTGCCATCTTGCTCCACCCTCTCCTGACTTTTCAGTAAGAGCCATTCTGAGTGGTATGTGATGACATCTCATTGTGGTTCTGATTTGTATTTCTCTGATGATTATTGATGATGAACATTTTTCATGTGTTTGTTGTTTTTGTTGTTTCATATGTACGTCTTCTTTCGAGAAGCGTCTGTCCATGTCCTTTGCCCATTTTTTTAGTGAGATTATTTGGTTTTTGTTTGTTGCATTGTTTAAGTTGAAGTAATACCAAGCACACTCTCAGACCACCATGCAACAAAAATAGAGATAAGTTTCAAGAAGATGTCTCAAAACTACACAAATACATAGAAATTAACCAACTTGCTCCAGAGTCACTTCTGGATAAACATCAAAACTAAGGCAGAAATCAAAAAGTTATCAAAATTAATGAAAATAAGGACAAAACTTACTGAAATCTCTTGTATGCAGCTAAAATAGTATTAAGAGGAAAGTTTGTAATGTCTTTATCAGAAAGTTAGAAGGATCTCAAATTAATAATTTAACTTTGCACCTAAAGTTACCAGAAAAAAAGAACAAACCAACCCCAGTGTTTTTGCTTTTTAAGTGTATTTCAGTTTAATTCATCTCTTTACTCATTAGCATAAAATTTTTAAATACAATAATACCAAATTATTTGAGGTTTTGGAAGAGTTGTTTTTCTGTAATGTGTCGTGTCTTTGTTAGTGTGTGCACACTTTCTCTCTCGCTTGCTTTCACTCTTTCTCTTGCTCTTTCTTCTCATTCTCTCTTTAGAACTTTCTTAAAACTTGATATATTGTGTGTTATAATATAACTGTATTTGGGGTAACGTATATTTCAAGCCTCTAATAGTAAAAAAATATTAATGTTGAGTAAGACTGGATCATCATACTGTTTACGCGTGGAGGTTGTTTAATGCCTGGAGGTTGTTTAATGGTAGAATTAGAAAAACACTCCTGCCCAAGGCTACCTGCTAGTGGGGGTCTCCATCACAGGTGGAGCAAGCTCTATGTTTTCTTAAGAGCTGGTTCCACCACCAGGAAACCTAGACTCTCAAATCAGCTCAAACTCACTTTTGAACCGCACAAAGATCCCACATCTTTGCAAAGGGAAAAGGAACATGTTCTGTTTTTTTTCCTTACTCTGGCTAAAGTCGCAGAAAAATTGGGACTCATTTTTCTTCCCTGGATGTCAAATAGTGAGATTTCTTTGGTTAACTTAGTTTCAAAATTTATAATTGACACAGAATTGTATGTATTTATGGAGTACATTGTGACCTTTCAATGCATGTATAAATAGTACAATAATCAAACTGGGGTAATTATCATACCCATTACTTTAAAGATTTACCAGTGCTTTGTGGTGACAATATTCAAAATCTCTTCTAGCTGTCTTAAAATATACACTACATTATTATTTGCTATAGCCACTCTGTTGTGTTATAAAACACCAAAACTTATTGTTTCTGTTTAACTGTAACTTTGTACCCGATGACCAACCTCTCCTCGTACTCCCTCCCTACCTCCACTAACCTCCTTAGCCTCTGGCCGGTGAACAAGAGAGAAAAGAAGTATATTTATTTCTGTCTTTACAGTTATGTTGGAAAGCAGAATACTTAAATTATATAAATCTGCTTAATAAGGCAAATTAAATCTTTTAAAATAAAAAATATCTTTGGTAATGAAATAATTGATAATTAGTCGAAATTCTTAATTATGGTTTCTGCTACATGTCATTCTTCATTTTCAATATTTTCTCCAGATATCACAGAAGTAAAATGAAATATCTTAGGAAGAATAGTTAGACATACATTCATAGACATAAGGAAATACATATGTACTATGTCTACATAGAGTTTCTACCTAAGAAAAAATTAAAACAAATTGTGGTGTGCGAAGTGAGATCTAGTGGATCAAATGTTCACTATTTGCAATGCTAAAGTGAAGTTCTGCCACTAGAGGGCAGGGTTTGACTAGTGATTAAAAGTTATAATTCCTTATAGACAAAACAGATATTCGACCAACAGTTCCCATACAGTTATCCTATCAGTAAATAACAAGTTCACCTCTGATCTTACTTAATGCTCCATTTGCCTTTGTGGTTTTGTGTGATGCCTATAACTCTTAGTGATCCAAAGATCTGTTTCCCATGAAATCCCTATGAGATCATTATTTTGTTTAGGCAGCCTTAAAGGCCTCCTCTTCTTGAAATCGGCTGCATTCTCTGACTTGGTACTCCTTGACCTGACATTCATTTATGTTTAATCAAGAAATAATGCTTCAAGTCATCACTATTAGCTCTATATTTAGAAGTTCTCAGATCAATAGAGAGATGATAGAGAGAGAGATAGAGATGATAGAGATAGAGATGATAGAAATATAAATGTGATATAGTCTCTTTTCTTAAGAGCTTAAATGACAGTGTGCCTGTTACTGACCACTAACCACATAGGACCTCCTGTGTTGTTCTACAAAACCTGCCCCAGTCCTACTATATTGTCTATTTCTCCCACTTTAAACCTATTATTTACTAAGTTTATACTTTGTTTATTGCTGGGAAATTGGTGTGCTTATATATGATTTTAATAATACAAGCTGACCTGAAAATCGTGTTAACAGCTGATATTTTTTTAAATGCAGTTTTAAATTAGAATTTATTCCTGGAGACAGTTAATGATAATATCTGTTTAATATTTGCTTTTCAATTTTATTTGTCCATTTCTCATTAGCTAATATTTATGAATCTTTCCCATATGGATAGCACTGTAAGTGTAGGTTAATACTAATTTTAATCCTATGACATAGATGCTGCAATTATTTCCAATTTAGAGCTGAAATTGAGGCTGAGGATATTCTTAATCATTTACCCTTATGAAACATGAAGATCTAGGCTGTGGTGTATTGGAGACCAACATGCAAGTGGCATATTGTGTAAGTGGCAGAATTTGTTTTCTTGATGCTAGAGTTGGTAATACCTCCTCTCAGGTTTTCTATAGGCAGCAATTTTTAAGTAATCTAATTAGGCACACAGTTTTAAATAATCTATTTTAAAGCCCTTAGTGACTCTTGAACTATTGGGTAGATGTTATTAAGTTTATTATTAAAGTCTTATCTTTATATTTTTATGCTCACAAGATCAATTAATTAATCTGTTATATTTAGGAATTATATAATAAACATTCTGTTAGGACCTGAGTGTACAAAAATTGACAATACTTGACTCCTCAAAGAGTTTTAATGATACACAGAAACAGTATATAGAGTTTTAAAAATAATCTTAACTAGAGATAAAATGGAATAAGTTACACATATCAAATATTTTATGTACACAATGTTTTGATTCCAAAAGAAGAAGTTGTGCTAAGCAGACATGTTGCTCTCCACCTAGAAGTCAAAAAGTCACGTGAAATAGTCCTCTGTTTCTGATGACAGAAAGAGAGTAAAAGCTCTGTAAGTATATCCAGCCATGGATATGAGCAGTGGCCATAGTGGTGATGAATCCAGTCATCTGGGGTGCATTTGAAACCAAACTGAGCTCTCTAGGCTTTCTTATGACAAACATCAGATTGAGGACATGGCTCAGTCCAGCCATGCTTACTGGTTTACAGAAGGAACAGCAAGATGATATAAGAGCAAGTCAAGTACATTGGGCCACATTCCTACAATTCGGAGAGTTTGGAATATATGAAACTCACACTGCTTGGAATCTAGACTAACCTATGAGCCACACAGAAAAACCTGGTAGTTTCAGGTTCCCTTAGTAGGTGATCACAGAAGATTTTTGGGTTTCCAGACTGGAATGAGCTTCCAGATAGGCAGAGGGGCCCCATTCTAGACTGCTGGTGGCTGAAGTACCCTTTACTCATATGTTCCTGGAGGTCTCTTCCTGCATTTTTTCAAAGACAAAAGGCTTATTTTAATGTCCCCTTAATGAAGCCAAATCTGAGGATATTATTAAGCTTTTTATAGATGAGTAAAACAGGCAACTTTGAATGCATTTTAAGTTATTTTAAAAATCATTGGTTTTCTGTTTGTTTGAGACATAATTCTCATAAAAATGAAAATAAATAAGCAGATTACAATGAATGGCTGACAAAGTGAAAAGCAACACTTCGTTTTAACTATTGGTACTTGGGAGCTGGAAAACAGTGGTTCAGTTTTAATGTGAATAACAATCCGTTTAGCCCAAGCAAAAAAGAAAGAAGCAGACTGTGTGCAATAAATTTCTTGGCATTCAATTTAAGATGGATATATGCACTTCTTGGCATCTGATGAAAATTGCATATCTAACTAATTAAAAGTTATTTCATTTTTCTTAGAAAATTTAGGACTCAGATTCAAATATATTGTCCTAATGTTTAGACAGTGTTTGGTTTGTCTTTCTGAAAGCATGCATATTCTTTTTGCTCCCTGAAAATTGCCTCAATGCATCACAGAACAGAAATAGAAAGGATCTCTATTTGGTATCTCAAGGGTTTCCTTTGTAGTAAAGCACTGTCGAAAGACCACAAGTGAGAGCTTGGATCCCATACTAGTTAGAATTCATTCAATGGGGATGCAGCAAAAGGAAGTCTGCAGTGGCTATATAGACATCAGGCAAAGTAAATTTTAGGAAAAAAAAATGAGAGAAAATGGATCATTTTGCAAGGATAAAGGCATCAATTCATCAAGAAAACATAACAACATTATACTTTGATGTACTAGTAACAGAGATTCAAAGTGCATGAAGCAAAGACTGATATGAAGCAATAACAGGATAAATCAATTAATGCAAAAGTAATATCCAGAGTTTTCAACATCTCTTTCTCAATAATTGATATAAAAATTTGATAAAAATTAGTAAAATATAAAAATACTGGAACAAAGCTATTAACTAAGCTCAAAGTTCAATTAGGACCTACAACAACACAGTGGGGAAGAAAATGAGAGAGAGAATAGCTGCATAGAAAGGATCACTAGGGAGGTTGGCTTAGCAGGGAGATGTGGAGATGGCTGGGAGCAAAGAAGGACAAAGCCTATCTGTATTAGTCATGTGGTGAGTGCCATCGCAGGCCCCAGTGACCTGCTATGTAAAGAAGTCCAGTGGCATTTCGTACATTAGACAACAGTGTCACCACCACAATGAGGATGCCCACAAGCCAGACCTGGTGCCACCTTTTCTTCTGTGAGGGGGAAAAAAAGATATCAGGATGTCCATAGCAGCCCTGACCATTAAAAATCCCAAAAACCTTCATCACTGCTATGGACAATAATGGCCATGGCCCTTGAGGACCCATGGAATCTTTATTGATGCTGACCTCTGCTAATAGAGCTGCATGGAGACTACACTGCTGGGGCCTTCCCCAGAATAAGAGCCACCATGTCCCACCTAATACTGGAAAGTGATCAATGGGTCTCAAGTGGATATCAAAGGAGCAATTGAAATGTATCTTGAGATAAATGAAAATGAAAACATCATACCAAAACTTATGGGATACTGCTTATGGGAAGCATTCCTAAGAGGGAAGTTAATGGTATAAATGCCTACAAGAAGGAAAAAATACATATCTCAAACAATCTAACTTTATACCTCAAGGGACTAGTTAAAGGAGAATCAAGTCCAAGGTTAGAAGAAGGAGAAAAATAACAGAGATAAGAGTAGAAATAAATAAAGACAGAATAATGATGGAAAAAATCAACCAAACTAAAAGTGGTTTCTTAAAAAGATAAAAATAAGGAATCTTTAGTTAAACTAATGAAAAGATAAGATTAGTCAAATAAATAAGAAGTGATAAAATGGACATTATGATATTGCAAAATACAAAGCATTACAAGAGATTTTACTATGAGCAATTATACACTAAGAAATTGGATAACCTAGAAAAAAATGGATAAATTCCTAGAAACATATAAAACTGAAAAGACTGAATCACGATGAAGTAGAAAATCTAATGGCTGGGCACAGTGGCTCATGCCTGTAATCCTAGCACTTTGGGAGGCCGAGGCGGGCGGATTGCCTGAGGTCAGGAGTTCGAGACCAGTCTGGCCAACATGGAGAAATCCCATCTCTACTAAAACTACAAAAAAAATTAGCCAGGTATGGTGGCGTCCCCCTGTAATGCCAGCCACTCGGGAGGATGAGGCAGGGGAATTGCTTGAACCAGGGAGGGGGAGGTTGCAGTGAGCCGAGATCACGCCACTGTGCTCCAGCCTGGGCAACAGAGCAAGACTCCAACAACAAATGAATGAATGAATAAATAAATAAATAAATAAATAAATAAATAAATAAATAAATAGAAACTAAAAGAAAAAGAAATAGAAAATCTAGATAGACCAATAACTAGTAAGATTATATCAGTTAAAACAATTCTATCAATGAAAAGCTCAGATCCAGATGACTTCATAGGTGTATTCTATCAAACTTTTTTAATAAAAGTATTAATACCAATTATTCTCAAACTCTTTTGAAAAGTTGAAGGAGCGAACCCTTCCAAATTTATTCTATTGTCCATTCAGTATGATGTCGGCTGTGAGTTCTTCATATATGGCTCTTACTATTTTGAGGTATATTTCTTTAATACCTAGATTTTTGAGGGTTTTTAACATGAAGGGATGTTGAGTTTTGTTGAAAGCCTTTTCTGAATCTATTGAAATGATCTTGTGGCTTTTGTTTTTAGTTCTGTCTGTGTGGTAAATAACATTTACTGATTTGCATGTGTGCTGAACCAACCTTGCATCCAAGAGATAAAACATACTTGGTTGTAGTGGATTAGCTTTTTGATGTGCTGCTGGATTTAATTTGCTCGTATTTTGTTGAGAATTTTTGCATCTATGTTAATCAAGGATATTGTCCTGAAGTTTTTGTTTTTTGTTGTGTCTTTGTCAGGTTTTGGAGTCTGGATGATCCTGGACTCATAAAATGAATTAAGAACGAATCCTTCCTCCTCAATTTTTTGGAATACTTTCAGTAGGAATGATATCAGCTCTTCCTTATACATCTGGTAGAATTTGTGAATCCATCTGGTCCTGGGCTATTTCTGGTTGGTAGGCTTTTCATTATTGGTTCAATTTTGGAACTCCTTATTGGTCTGTGCTGGGATTCAACCTCGTAGGTATATCATCCCACAACCTTCTGGTGTTCATTGCTTTTGATGAAATATGAGCTGTGAATTTTATCCAGGATTACTTATACTTGGAGAGTTGCTTCTCTTTAATTCTTCCTGGATTCTATCTTTGTTTTTGACTTTCAACAGTTTGACTATAATGTGTCTTGGTGTAGATCATTTTGTGTTTATTCTACGAAAGATGCATTTAGCTTTTCAGATTCATATCTTCACAAGGAAAGTTTTCAGGCATTATTTCTTCAAATATTCTTTCTGCTTTATTTTTTCTCTGTCTCTCCTCCTGTGCTACTTCAATTATGTGCATTTTGGTACACATGATGGGGTGTCCCACAGGTCTCTTAGTCTCTGTTTCTTTTTCTTTTTCTTTTTTTTTTTTTTTTTTTGTTGTTGTTGTTGTTGTTGAGACGGAGTCTCGCTCTATCACCCAGGCTGGAGTGCAGTGGCTGGATCTCAGCCCACTGCAAGCCCCGCCTCTCGTCGATTCCCGCCATTCTCCTGCCTCAGCCTCCTGAGTAGCTGGGACTACAGGCGCCCGCCACCTCGCCCGGCTAGATTTTTGTATTTTTTTAGTAGAGATGGGGTTTCACCGTGTTAGCCAGGATGGTCTCGATCTCCTGACCTCGTGATCCGCCCGTCTCGGCCTCCCAAAGTGCTGGGATTACAGGCTTGAGCCACCACGCCCGGCCTCTGTTTATTTTTCTAGTTTTGTTTGTTTCTATTCGGCAGGCAGATGGTCACAATTAATTTATTTCCATGCTCACTGATTCACACTTCACTTCCTCAAATATGTTGTTGAATCCCTTAATTAAATTCTTCATTTTAATTATTTTACTTTTAATTACAATTTCCATTTGGTTCTACATTTATTAGGTTTCTTTCTAATAACAAAATCTTTATTAAAACTCTCTATGTATTAGTCCATTCTCATACTGCTATAGAGAACTGCCTGAGATTGGGTAATTTATAAAGGAAAGAAGTTTACTTGACTCAGTACTGCATGACTGGAGGGTCCTCAGGAAATTTACAGTCATGGCAGAAGGAGAAGCAAACACATCCTTCTTCACATGGTGGCAGGAGAAAAGAGTGCCTGCAGGGAAAATGCCAAACACAAAAAACCATCAGATCTCATGAGAACTCACTATCACAAGAACAGTAGGGGGAAACGACCCCCATGATCCAATCACTTCCTACTGCCTCCCTCCAAAACACATGAGGATTATGGGGAGTATAATTCAAAATGAGATTTGGCTGGGAACAGAGCTAAACTGGCATTCTACTTGGTTAAACATCATTCTAATGGTTTTATTTAGCTCTTTGTACATGCTCCTTGAGCTTATTGAGCAGATTTAATGTAGTTCATTTAAACTCTTTTTATCCTATGTGTGGGCAATACATTTTTGTTTATTTCTATACCTTGTATTTTGTCTTAATAACTGGACCTTTTAAATATTATAATTTGGAAGCTTTGGAAATCAGATTCTTCCCCCTGTTCAGGGTTTGTGGTTGCTGCTTCTTGTGTTCTTGTTCATTAGTGACTTTTTTTCTTTTTTTGAGATGGAGTCTTGCTCTATTCCCCAGGCTGGATGATTGGAGTGCAGTGGCACAATCTCAGCTCACTGTAACCTCAGCCTCCCAGGTCAAGCAATTCTCTTGCCTAAGCCTCCTGAGTCAGGCACATGTTACCACACCTGGCTAATTTTTGTATTTTCAGTAGAGCCAGAGTTTCACTATGTTGGCTAGGTTGGTCTAGAACTCCTGACCTCAAGTGATCTGCCTGCCTTGGCCTCCCAAAATACTGGGATTACAGGTGTAAGCCAACATGCCTGGCCATTGGTGACTTTTTTGAACTTAGTTTCTATAGTTTGTATTATTTGTTGTATGCAACCACTAAAATCTATGTTCCATTAGCTTAGTGATCAACAAGTGATTCAACAGAGGTTTTCTAAAATACTCAAAACCACACAAAATCTTCCCATCATTGTATATGGGCTCTGTGGGTAAGTTGAGGTACGCTTTCAACTCTCAGACAAGCAGTCTATAATTTTGTTTTAGCCTTCTTTTCTTGCTTGTGCAGAATCTGAAGGTTTAACAGAGGAGAGATCTTTTTAAGTTTTTTTAAGGCTTTTTAAGTTTTTTTGAGCATGCACTCAGCCCTTGGCATGTCATGGCCTTTTTGATTCTTGGGATATATGGAAGATCATTTATATATATGTATACATATATATAAATATATGTGTATATAAATTAATATATGTGTGTATATATACATACCTATATATTATATATATAAATATATATAGAAAAATACATATATATTTTACCTCAAATCATTCATTCTCAAGTCTTTCATTCTAAGCTTTTGGTTTGTCTATTTTTTCTTCAACTTTTATTCCTTTCCACAGGCAGCAGTAGCTAATACACTTTCTTTTACATATATTTGACAAATACTGTCTCACTAGCTGCTTCATCACTAGTAGAGTTCCAAGTGGGATAAATACAGGTCCTTTGAAGAGTTCCCAGACAGATCAAAAGAAACAATTATGATTCTTTAAGAATATAGTCTGTTTTGCTTTATTTGGCGTTAGAAAAGTATAGTAGGAGTGGGTTGTTGTCTGCAAAACTACTTCTGAACTCAAGACTAGTTTTGGATCAGAGTAAGATAACATTATTATAAAACTCTCTTATTCAGATTATTTTCTCTACCTTGATTAAGCATTCACCTCGTTGTTGGAAACTTCTATGAATCTGAGGAGTTCTGGTACCGTCAATTCTGAAAGCTTTTCCCAGTTTATTTACTCATTTTGTGGAGTAACAAGATTTTGGACTTTCCTACTCCATCACTTTTACTGATGTCACTTACAAAAGTTTTCATTGCTTTTATTTTTAGATGATTTTGGTTGCCAATGATTTGTTAGCACATTAACTTTTCAATAGTTTAGAATGCAATTGTTATAAGGAAGATTAGATCAGGGGATAGTTGTCATTCAGGTGCTCTCAAGTACCAGGTGATTTGTTAATGTGTGAGGCAGGATGAAAGGAGGGAGAAAATAGGAAGTGAGAAGATCATTGATGAGCTTCAGAATACTTTCATTGTAAAGAATTTCAAATCCAGTTAGTAATACTACATCCAGTGTAAATTATAAATAAATACATAAATTAATAAATATGTAAACTGAATTTTGCCTGTGAATCACCATTTTTGGCATAGATCATGGTTAATGTGTGATAAAATTTTTCAATTTTTTTTGTAGTTTAGATATCATTTGTAACATTTTAATATTCCTCACTTATAATGACTTTCTCATTTTAAGTGCAAAGGTTGTGGTACCCTAAAACTTTAGCATAGTTTATTTGTGACAGCTAAAAAAACTTCCATGTCATGCACAGGTTGACTTGAAATTGCACATTTGTTCAGTCCACGTTGTCTGTCTGGTTATAACTAATACATAAATTGTTCCTTTAAAAAACATAGTTCGCGCACCAACACGGCACATGTATACATATGTAACAAACCTGTACGTTGTGCACAAGTACCTTAAAACTTAAAGTACAATTAAAAAAAAAAGTTCAACTACTTTAATCATAGATTTAAGTTAGAAGGAGAGAGGATTCGTTTTAAAAAAGCAATGATTTAAAGTCCCGTCATCAAATTGTGTCTAGTTCAAAATGTCAATAGAGAAAAGTACCTTCTCTGTCTTTTCTTCTAAAAAATAGATTTTTTAAAGTTTTATCTTCACAGCAAAACTGAATGGAAAGTACAGAGAGTTCTCCTATATTCTCTCCCTGACACACACAGCTTCCTCTGCCATCAATACCTCACACCAGGGTACTACATTAGTTACAAGAATTGAACCAGCACTGACACGGCATTATCGCTCAAACTCCATAGTTAACATTAGGATACACTCTTGTTGTGTATTTCATGGGTTTTGAGAAATATATAATGACAGGTATACACCATTATAGTATCATACAGAAGAGTTTCACTACCTTTACAGTCCACTGGGCTCCACCTATTCATTCCTCCCTGCTCCCTCCCCAGGCAACCACTGATCCTTTTAGTCTCTATACTTTTGTCTTTTTTAGAATGTCATATTGATGTAATTATATAGTATGTAGCTTTTCCAGATTGGCTTCTTTCACATAGTAATATGCATTTAAGTTTTGTTTATATCTTTTTATGGCTTGGTTGCTCATTTCTTTTTAGTATTGAATATATTCCATTATAGAATATACCAGAGTTTATGTATCCTATTTATTCACCTATTAAAGAGCATCTTGCTTGCATCCAAATTTTGACAATTATGAATAAAACTTCCATAAGCATAGGTGTGCAGATTTTTTTGTGGAGGTAATTTTCAATCCAGTTGGGCAAATATCAAAGCGTACCATTGCTGGATCGTATAGTAAGAGTATGTTTAGTGTTATAAGAAATTGTGAAATTGTCTTCCAAAGGTGCTGTACCATTTAGATTCCCACCAGCAACTAAAGAGAGCGTCTATTGTTCCACATGTTTGCCAACATTTAGTGCTGTTAGTGTTTTGGTTGTTAGTTATTCTAATGAGTGTGCAGTGATATCTCATTGCTTTAATCTGCAATTCTTTACTGATGTATGGTGTTTAACATCTTTTTATATGCTTATTTGAAAAATAGCAAATGTCTTACAAATTTGTCATTCTTGCACAGGGGATAGATATTCTAATCTTCATTGTACCGCTTCAGTTTTAGTCTATGTGATTCCAAGGTGAACACTGTTATGTTTTTTGGATTCCCAAGTTAAAGGATGGGTTAAAACAAACAAGTAATAGGTAATGATTATATGACCTAGAGTTTGCCATGGATGGAAGAACCACTTCTATTTCTGTGAAATAGAAATGAGATCAGAAACCTGTGAATGGAGTAAACAGATTAAGAGACATGGGAATACAGAAGAGACAGAGAAAAGAAAAAAAAAAAAAAAAAACGCTGTAGGAAGGAGAAGGTGTGTCAGCCAGAACCAAAAAGGCACCCTAGCTTCAATGTTGGCAGGTATAAAATAGGATAGATTTTGAGATGGAAGTAAAAAAATATAAGGGGATAGAGGAAGATATTGGAACTTGGTTTAAGAAACACTAAGCAGGTTGTCTCCCAATACGTAACTCTTTCATCTTTTCCTCAAGCCAAGTTTATACAGAATTTAGAAAAATCCATTTTAAAGGGCTGGACATTTTCTTTTTTCTCAAGCCAAGTTTATACAAAATTTAGAAATATCGGTTTTAAAATGCTGGACAAAAGTGTGAATCCACGTTTATAGGAAATGATTTAATGGTTTAGGGAGGAAATATTATTTTAAACTCACAACTTGATACCTAGTGTTTCAGATATGTGTGATTTTTAAAATCATATTCTAGGCACTGTTTTGTCACTTGGAATAAAAAAGGGAACACAGCAAATACCCAGTCTCCAGGGAAGTTATATTTTAGTGGCAAACAATTAAAATATGTATAACATGTATAGGACGTAGGGAAATAAAGTAAGGTAAGCAGAAAAGGAAACAGTTATTTCTTGGTTCTCATTTTTGGCTATCACTCATTATGATTTTTGTCTTTAATGCATGTGCTAAACACAAATGTTCCAAAATTATCTCTTTGCTACCAATTGAGAATGATTCATTGTCACAAGGAATTTCAACAGGCTAACTTTTAGCTTCAGAGTGTATTTGGAAACAAAATCATATAAGCAATACAGAGAATGAAGACAAAATTACTGTTCTAAATAATTTAGGAATTATTTTCAGTTTTCATTTTGCACTACATTATTTAGAGTACCAATTTATAGGCAAGTTGAGAAGTAAAATTATGTGATAGCATAATCAAGACTGGTTTTCCCTGCTACATTTTCAATTAATCATAGTTTTAGTTTAAAAGTTATATTCCTCCATCTTTTCTACTATGCTATTTCCTAACAGCTAGTTATAAGCATATCCTACCTGCATTTTATAAAGTCATAATTATAAAAAATTTTTATGTACTCTTGACAGAAAAATAAAAAAATTATACACATTTTACAGAAATTTGTGTTTACATATTTAACTAAAATATTGATTAAAACTGCTGAATAGAGATGTTAAAATGGTTAAACCAAATACACTACGACTAAAGCTACCATAGCAACTTAGTTAAGAATTTAAAAGATTTTCATTTTGGTAACACTTCCAGGGCCTTGTAATCCATGTTTCTTATTAGTTATAGGTATTCTTATTCAATGTTCTCATGTGTCCATTTATCAGTTTTAAACCATAAAGTCATGTAGTAGTTTGCCAATAACTGTCTTCTGGCATAATTTTCCATTTTGTTGTTGTTGTTGCAACAGAGACATCTGAGACTTACGCATTTAAAAACAACCAATGGTCAAGGGGCTCTAAATTCATCAGAGTGGTCCAAAGAAAGGATACGAAAACAAAGGTGGAGATATTTAAATGACTTTCCCAAGCTAAAACTAACTTTAAAAATCTCTAAAACTAAATTAGTACATTCAAGCATAGTTTTTACATTGCAGAACAAAAATACTATTTATTGTTATAAAAACTTTAAGAATATTTTAATGTCATGAAGATTGGACACTAAATAATCTATATTTTAACAGACCATTAAGTAAAGATTCTCAATCTCGAAATCTTTTGCCTCAGAAAAGATGGATTTTCAAAATAACATATTGTCTACTTGCAATAAATGTGATATGCAATGAGAAGAAAAAGTATTTTTAAGCAATGATTGCAAAAGACTTTGATTCAATTTAGATTAGACACTTGGTGAACATCTTCAAGCTTCATCTTTTACTGGTTAGATTTCTTGCATTTTTGTACTTGTCTCAGGGATTTGGATCTGATATCTTGGGGAAAAGAAGGATCATTTTTCAGTCTGCAACAGTATGTGAATTATATCTCAACAGAGATATTTTTTAAAATAGGCAGAGTATAATTTTAAGTAAGATACATTTTAAAAGTTATATTTAGGTTACACCTTCAAGAAGAATTTAAAGACATACCAATCAATTGAAAACTTTGTTTTGATCTTGATTCAAATGGACCAAAAGTAAAAAGACATTTTCGAGGCAAATGAAGAAAACTGAACATGAACTGAATGCTAGATAGTACTGAGAAATTATTTTAAACGTACTGAAAGTGATAACAGTATTATGGTTATTCCTTTTAAGTCGTATCTCTCAGAGGTGTTTGTTTGTTTGTTTGTTTGTTTTGAGATGAAGTCTCACTTTTTTGCCAAAGCTGAAGTGCAGTGGCATGGTCTCAGCTCACCACAACCTCCACCTCCCAGGTTCAAGAGATTCTCCTGCCTCGGCCTCCTGAGTAACTGCGATTACAGGCGCCCACCACCATACCCAGCTACTTTTTTGTAGAGAGGGGGCTTCACCACGTTGGTCAGGCTGGTCTTGAACTCCTGACCTCAAGTGATCTACCAGCATTGGTATTCCAAAGCTGTGGGATTACAGGCGTGAGCCACAGCGGCTGGCTTAGAGTTTTATACTGAAGTGTTTTCAGATGAGATAAAGTGATACCTGGGATGTGGTTTTAAATATTCCAACAACAACAAAAAAGAGAGGATAGGGGAGATGAAATCTGAAAGGCAAATGTGTATAGCTGTTTAATCTAGATCGTTGGTACCTGGGAGAGGTGAGCTGGTGATTATACCATTCTCTTCATTTGTATCTGTTTGAAATTTTTTCATAATAAAAGTTACTTTAGTTGAAACAATTTTCTCTTTTTTTTTAAGAAGCTGCTCAACATTATTGATCGTTAGAGAAATGCAAATCGAATCTACAATGAGATATCATCTCACTCTAGTCAAAATGGCTTTTATCCAAAAGTCAGGCAGTAACAAATGCTGGCGAGGATGTGGAGAAAAGAGAACCCTTGTGTACTGTTCTTGGGAATGCAAATTAGTACAACCACTATGGAAAACAGTTTGGACATTCCTCAAAAACCTAAAATAGAGCTACCATACAATTCAGCAATCTCACTACCAGGTATATGCACAAAAGAAAGGAAACCAGTATATCGAAGAGAGATCTGTACTCCCATGTTTACTGCAGCACTATTCACAATAGGCAAGATTTGTAAGCAACTTAAGTGTTCATCAATGGATGAGTGAATAAAGAAAATGTGGTACATATACACAATGGAGTACTTGTTCAGCCACAAGAAAGAATGGGATCCCATCATTTGCAACAAGAGATGTGTGATACTTGAAGCAATCATATTAAGTGAAATAAGCCAGGTACAAAAAGACAAACATAACATGTTTTCAATTATTTGTGGGAGCTCAAATTAAAATAATAGAAGTAACAGATATAGAGAGTAGAAGTATGATTACCAATGGCTGGCAAGTGTAGTGGTTGGATGTGGAGGAAAGTGGGTATGGATAATGAGTACAAAAAATAGTTAGAAGAATGAATAATACTCAGTATTTCCTACCACAATAGGGTGATTATAGTCAAAAAATAATTTAATTGTACATTTAAAAATAACTAAAAGAGTATAACAAGATTGTTTATAACACAAAGGCTAAATATTTGAGGGGAACAGATATCCCATTTACCCTAATGTGATTATTACGCATTGCATGCCTGTGTCAAAATATCTAATGTAACCCATAAATATGTATGCCTACTATATAGCCACATTAATAAAATATTCCTTGGCTAAATAAAGTAATAAATATAGTAAACTTGGAAAATATCTAAAAAAAAATCAAATAATAGACACAAGAGTAGTATATATTTCATTTATAAGAACATACGTATCAATTACAAAACTCAATTACACTCATTAAATATTAAAAGGCAAACACAACAAGTTTTCATGTTATACTGAGAAAAAAATAGCAAAAACTAAATGATAATCTGTCCAACCAAATGGAAATTTTAAAACAATATCGATGTATCAGGAATTTAATTGAAAATATATTAATTTATTTAAGCAATATGAACTGACTCCAATCATGTGCTCTAACCTTTATATATTAATAGAAGATAGAGATAGATATTGTTGATAAGGAAATCACACAAAAATAATATAAGGCAGTGAATAAACACATAAAGTGGGACTGGGAAAATGTGAATTACAAAGTACAAATGGGACTCTTGGGCACCTAGCTTCAAGAATGGAGCAATGGTCTTCTGGTGCATCTATTTAAATTGCCATATCAATATATGATAAATCATATAAGAATCCAATCCTGCAATGTGGAAGAGGTCTGATTGTGGTACTTGTAAGTCACAAATATATGACAATACCAGAAAGTAAGATGTTTATATGTTCCTCACATGTTTCCTCATCTTGAAATCTCCTCCACCTTCAACATCAACTCTGGTGTCAACTCTGACTCCTCAGTTTCTTTCACACCACGTCTTTGTCTGGTCTGCTATAACAAACTCCATAGGCTGAATAGCTTATAAATAACAGAAATTTATTTTTCACACTTCTGTGGTTGGGGAAGTCCAATATCAAAGTACCAGCAGATTTAACATCTGGTGAGAGCCTGTTTCCTGGTTCCATAGATGGTCATGTTTTTGTTCTGTCTTCACAAGGCAGAGAGGAAAGGATCTCTTTGGGGCCTCTTTCATAAGAGAACTATTCCATTCATGAGGGGATGGCCCACATGACCTAATGACCTTCAAAATGACCTGCCTCCAAATACCCTCACACAGGGGATTAGGTTTCAGCATATGAATTTGGAATGGGCACATTTAATCTATAGAACACTGCATACTAAATTTAAAAATTATGTAACTTATTTTCAAGATATATACCAAACACAAGCAACTCCCACTATTCCACTTCTACCCTCACAGTTCAAGCCAGCTTTTCTCATCTGGACTTCTATAAGAATCTCTTGACAGGTCTCTCAACCTTGCTACTTCTACTTTTGTCTTCTATAGTCTACTGTCCCTCAGTATGTAAAGTGTGATGGTTTTATAATATATTTCAGACTATATTGCTTACTTTTGCACTGGTCCACTTTCTCACTTAGAGTAAAACCTACATGATTTATCTTGCCCCATAAGGTTCAATCATATACATGTGGCTCATTTTCTCACTAAGTGTCTGCTCACTTGTTACTTTGAGAGGCATCCACCTGACTCTGATTTATTTTCTTCCTAGCATTCAGTATGATGTCAATTTTCAAAATTATGTTGTCTTTGTTTTTCTCTAGAAAATAAACTTCACTAGACCAAGGAGCTTAGTTGTTCACAGTTGGACTCTGCAGGCCTAAAATACTAGTAATTGAGGTTTTAAAAGTAATGGCAAAAACCTCAATTACTTTTGCACCAACCTATAGTACTTGGTTCTTAGTAAATATTTAAATATTTACCTCTGATTGCTGGAATTGTGAGTGAACTTTTAGACATAAATATTTAAAATATTTTAAAATATAGCAAATTAACAAACCAAAGTAAATCATGGAAAGAGAATCAAATGAAGATAAAAATATGTTTATTAAAAAAATGTATTTAACAATATTACATATTTATTTTGCAGAACTAATGCATATACATGGTAAAAATAATCTAAACTGCAAACACAGTACAAAAGATAACAGTGGCAGCCAGGTTACATGAAAGACTGAACGGCAGGCATCAAATTAAATATTAATATACATTGACAGTGACTGAAATGTTCTCCGACTCATAGATATTATATTTTTTCCTATTTACAGGGCAGAAAATTGTGACCCTATAGCTTTCAAATTTTCATATTACTGTAAGTGAACACTAAATACTGACTATCATCCTTGTACCATGAATCTAAACACTTGCCAAAGATAGTTACAAAATGGCTTAATGTGATTGTCTGGTCCTTCTCCAATCAAATATGTCTCAGAGGAGAATTATTTAGTGAACACACAGCTCTTGAATCTTTCAAGCTGAATGCGTGGAAGACATAAAAGAAGAATGGGCTGGTCAGATGCCAGCAGAAAATTGTTTGCTTCTAATACCCAGTCACAATTGATAGTTCTATTGAATAAATTTACTTTTGAATCAAATTTCAGCTTTTTGTGTGTTTTTAAACTGTAGGTATACATATTTAAGTTTTAAACAAATGGTATTTCAATAGCTTACTAAAGTCCCTATAGTAATATTAACCTTACCTATACCTATACTCAGACAGTATAAAAAAAAAATACATTGTGGCTAGATCAAAAGAGAGCCCCAGTGAACATTATCTCCAGCTAAGAAAATGCATAAATATTCTACCATTGTCCAATACCATAGATTTTTTTAAAAATCATAAATTATGATTATTTTCTTTAGACATCTTTTCTCTAAAATCTAATAATTATGGTATTTAATTAAGAAAATAAAATGAGTACTGTTTTGGATGAGCAAAATAATTGCTATTTAGTCATCTGAAGCTGAAATTATGACCAGATGCTTTGCTTTCTTTATTGAGAGAATAAATAAAGAAACACTTTGCCTGTGGATCATTAGAGTGAGACCACAAACCCTAAACTATTCGCTTTTATATTTGCTATCACAAACAAGCAAAACTTGCGAAACTTTCCTGGGTTAAACAGCTAATACTGTTTATATTGAAGCTTTTGAAGATATGTCTTACTGCTTAAAAGATTATGGTACTTTGTATTTATTGAATTTCTTTTCTTTATTGTGAACGTAGTGCATATTTGTTTTACAAAGTGGAGATAGCACTATACAGAAACTGGAGAAGAAATCACTCACAATTCCAGCAACCAGAGGTAAATACATTTAACATTTTAGCATATGACGACAATTGCTAGCAGAAAGGATATGCAGGGAGGAGAGAGATAGAGAGAAATAAACAGATATTAGATAGGTAGATGATGATATGATAGATGATTGAGAAAGAGAGAGAGAGAGAGAGAGAAAATGAATGGGATAGTGAGTTGAATCATGGCCTCCAAAAAGATATGTTTATGTCCAAGACTTAATGACCAGAACCTGTGAATGTAGCTTTATTTGAAAAAAAGGTCTTTGCAGACATAATTAAGGGTCTCAAGATGAGATCATCATGAAATATTGAGATGAGCCCTAAATACAATGACAAATGTCTTTATAAGAGATATACAGAGGTGATTCACATGAGGAAAAGAGAAGGTCATGGGAAGATCAAGTTAGACTGGAGTTAAGCAGCCACAAATCAAGCAAAGCATGCAACCACCAGAAGCTGGAAGAGGGTTTTCCTCTAGAGCCTTCTTAGGGAGTGCTGACACCTTGATTTTGAACTTGTGGCCTTAGAACTGTGAGAAAATAAATTTCTGCTATTTTCAGCCACCATGTTTGTAATCATTTGTCAACAGCAGTCCTAAAAAATTAATACAGATGCAATTAGCATTATTTTTTTCACACATTGTGGTAGATACTTTACATAGATGGTATTATAGGAATCCTTCTCTTTGCCCAGACCAACTTAAATATACCTGGTAAGATCATAAGTTATTTTAAAGAGAGGTATATTTCATGTATACTTTTGCTTTGAGATAAAGAGAAAGATTACTACCTAGATGATTGGTTTGGGGGAGAAGACAAAGATTACAAGCCATAGAAACAAGAAGCTGGTCTCTGGCTGAGCCTATTGATGGATCCCAGTAGAGAGAGACTGTAATCAGAAGCATAAGTGTTATGTTAGGTACAGGTTCAATTACCCTTTATTTAGAGACAATATATGGCATGTAATATGGAGATATGCATTATTTTCACTTATTGAAGTTCTGATGTCACTGTGAAATCTGATAAAATCTGATAAATCAGTTATGGTGTCTGGTTATTGGCAAAAGTCATGAATCTTGGTGAGAAATGGTGGACAGTTACTCTAGAAATGGCATGGTGACACTCATAGCAGGATCAGACTTGTTTGTGAATGAACAGGAAGAGCCTCTGGGGTTTCATAAAAAACTTTCAAACAAGTTAATTATAGAGGAGAATAGGGAAAAAGAAATAAGAAAAGTAAAATGTGAGTGACTGTTAATGTGACAGTATCAAAAACCTAAAAGGCCTAGAGAATTTGGGTTTATAATTATCCTATTTAATTACTATAACATCTCTTCTGGGAGACATACACATATGACAAACCAGTCTCTGAATGCAAATTGCAATTTGGTGAGAAAATAATTAGGTGTGGGCTTAATTACTATTCACATAACCTTTTATTTAAATATCCCTTTCCCTTGGTATCCATGAGTGGGACTGGTTCCAAGATCCCCTGCATGCTCCATTCCCTTATATAAAATGGTGTAATATTTGCACATAATCTATGCACATCCTCATATATAGTTTAAATCACCTCTAGATTACTTATAATTAATACAGGTCGGGTGCAGTGGCTAATGCCTATAATCCCAGCTCTTTGTGAGGCTGAAGGCAGGAGGATCACTTGAGCCCAGGAGTTCAAGAACGGTCTAAGCAACATAGCAAGATCTCAACTCTACAAAAATTAAAAAACAAAAATAGCCAGGCACAGTGTTTTCTGTCTGTAATCTCAGCTACTCAGTAGGCTAAGTGGGAGGATCGCTTGAGCCTGGGAGATGGAGGATACAGTGAGCCGTGACTGCAGCACTGCACTCCAACTTGGGCTACAGAGTGAGAACCTGTCTTCAAAGCAAAAACCGAAGACAACGTAAATACTATGTAAATAGTTGTTATTCTGTATTTTTTATTTGCATAACTTTTATTATTGCATTGTGTTTTTTTATTTTTTACTTTTTAAAATATTTTTGATTCACAGTTAGTTGAATCTCCAGATGAGAAACTCACAGTTATGGAGGGCAAACTGTAGTTTTGTTTTGTTTTGGTTTGGTTTGGTTTGGTTTGGTTTGGTTTTTACCGTCTTCTGTCCACTAGAGGGCACATGTCACTTGTGTTCACTTCTGACTTCCAGTTCTATTGCAGAAACGCCCGTGTCATCTATCCTTAATGAGAGTAAAACCCAAAAACCGTGCAAAAATAGCCAAAAGCAAGCTAATGTAGTTTTCTAACATTAACATTAGAAAAAGCAGACATCTAGGCAATATGCTTTATTAAAGGTAAAAGATATATTTCATAAAGTTTAAGGGGATTTCCATCAGGAACACACCACAATTATATATCTTAAATGTACACCTAATAGCATAGGTTAATGAGAATTTAAAAACTGAAGGAATAAAGATGAAATAGAAATTGACAATCATGGTGACATACTTTAACATACCTCTTTTCAATAGCAAATAGAAAAATCAACAAAAATTAGTAGGATATGGCAAAGCTAAAAACGTTTAATAAACTTGAACCAACCAATATTTAAATATCAATTTACCCAATTTTGACAGAATGCACAATTTTCAAGTGCAGTTGAAGCATTTACCCAAAGTTATAATATGGTGGCGTAAACATAGCTTCAAAAGAATTACATCCCTGCATGCAATTATTCACTGCAATGGTTGAAATAAGCTATAAACGAAAATAACAAAAGATAATAAGAGACGAAGAATTAAACCTTTGACCAAGACAGAGTAACAGAGACCAGATTTAATACTGCACCTGTAACAATCCAAAAAAAAATAGACAATATTTACAAAATAACAATTTTCAAGAATGAACATCAGCACATGAATGACAGGGTGGCTGAAGAAAAGGAAAAAGAAATGAAGTGAGCCCTAAGATTGACAGTCTTACTGCATGAAGAGGAGTTCCAATCTATATTGTATAAAGAGGATTTCAGGTGGGGCATAGGGAGTTCTCTGAGTTTAGGATGGAGCTAAGAGTCCTGGGAAACTAAGGAGATGCAGTATCAGGGAGGACAGAGATCCATCTAGAGGGAACTCCAAAGACATTCCAAAGATTCCCCAGGTGTATTCCTCAGGGTACCCACTCACTATGTGTATGAGGAAACTAATCTAAGCTGGGGCAGAAACTACACAAAATACTTAGAGGAAACTGTGCCCAGCACTCAGCTAGAGCTGGGAGATAGTGCCTGTTCCCATCAGCTGGAGTGAAAATCTCATAATTCAAGAGGGACTCTGTAAAGTGCTAAGAAGGATCTTACTTAAATTGTGGAGAATGAAAGTATTCCTGGATCGAACACATTGAACACTGTGATTGTCTTATCTAACAAATCTCAAAAGCAAGTCTTGAAGGAATAAAGTGTTTCCAAATAACTGGATCTCAGAACAAGGCTGAAAAATACACACACACACACACACACATATACTTTCCATTAAATAAGGTAAAATTAACAATGTCTGACATCCAGTAAAAAATTGCAAGGTAGGCCAGGCACAGTGGCTCACGCTTGTAATCCCAGCACTTTGGGAGGCTGAGGTGGGTGGATCACCTGAGGTCAGGAGTTTGAGACCAGCCTGACCAACATGGTGAAACCCATCTCTACTAAAAATACAAAATTAGCCGGGTGTAGTGGCTCATGCCTGTAATCCCAGGTACTCAGGAGGCTGAGGCAGAAGAATCGCTTGACCCAGGAGGCGGAGGTTACGGTGAGCCGAGATCTGCCATTGCACTCCAGCCTGGGCAAGAAGAACAAAACTCTGTCTCAAAAAAAAAAAAAAAGAAAGAAAGAAAAGAAAAAGAAAAAGAATTACAAGGTTTATGAAGATTCAGAGACATAACCCAAAACGAGATGAAAAATCAACAGTTTTGAAATAACTAGGCTTACATGGATTCATAATTAACTGGCAATATTAAATAACTGTATTCTATATGTTCAAAACCTTCAATGTCTAAGATAAGAAAATACCCTGACTAGTATTAACAAGATAAGACATTTCAAATAACTATAACATTCTGAACATTCTGAATAACTATAACATTCTGATACATGATTTCTCATGTGAAAAAAGTATTTGCCGTATCTTTAATGAACATCATCATTAATGATGAAGTATTGAAATGTGTCCTCCAGAGATAAGAAATAGGAAGATGATGCCTGAAATCATTTCTATTCAGCACTTTAGTAGAGGTTTTAGTGCAAAAAGCCAAAATAAAGAATTGAATGAATGAATGAGGATACAGATATAGATAGATAATGAATAGAATGGTATTTGAAAAAGAGAATAGTATAGATATAAGTATAGATGATATAGATATAGATGATACAGATTAAATGATTCAACTGAATGCAAAAATAAATTATGGTTCTATATAGAAGCAACAAATGGAAAACTCTAAACAGAGAAAAAGGTAGTATTTATCTCACACATAAAAAATGTTGGGCCAGGCATGGTGGTGGCTCACACCTCTAATACCAGCACTTTGGGAGGCCAAGGTGGGTGGATCACTTGAGGTCAGAAGTTCCAGACCAGCCTGGCCAACATGCTGAAACGCTGTCTCTACTGAAAATACAAAAACTAGACAGGTGTGGTGTTGGGCGCCTGTAATCCCAGCTACTTGGGAGGCTGAGGCAGGAGACTCACTTGAGCCTGGGAAGTGGAGGTTGCAGTGATCTGCAAGAGCACCACTGCACTCCCACCTGGGCAACAGAGTTAAACTCTGTCTCAAAAAAAAAAAAAAGTTAATTATAAATCTAACAAAACATCTTCAAAACATTTACACTAAAACCTATAAAATAATATTTAGTACAATTAGATACTTAAATAAATTTAAAGTGATAAATTGATGTCCTTTCATGGATAGAAAGTCTCAATATCAAAAAAATGTTTATTTTCTCAAATTGAGTGATGTCATAGTCCATTTGTACTGCTATAACAAAATACTGGAAACTGAGTAACTTATAAACAACAGAAATTTATGTTATCACTGTTCTGAAGGGTAGAAAATCCAAGATCAAGGTGTCAGCAGGTTGGTTGTCTGGAGAGGGCTATTAATTGCTTCCAAGTTGACACCTTATTGCTGCATCCTCTGGAAGGAAAGAATGCTGTGTCCTCACATGGTGGGAGAGACAGAAGGAGTTCAAAAGGACCCAACTTTCTCCATCAAGCCCTTTTATCATGGCATTAATCCACCCATGGGGGTCGGGACCTTATGATCTAAATAATTTTCAAAGGCCCTGACTTCCAAGACTGTGGCATTGGGAATGGAGTTTCCATCACATGAATTTTGGGGGACATACTTAGACTATAGCTGTTGATAAATTCAGTACACTCTCACTAAAGTTTCTGGGAAACATGAGTGTTTAGATTGTAAAAATTATCAATATAAAACTTATCAAGAGAAAACAAGGCACAAGGCATATCGATGGAACATAATAGAAAGCAAAGAAAGAAACCCACACACATATACCTGCATCTGATTTAGGACTGTAGAAACCTAGCATCTATTCGATAAATGGTGCCAGGTAAATCGGTTATTTATATGGAAAATAATAAACTTCTAATGGATTATACATATGTGACAGGTAAATTAATTAATGCTTCTAGAAGAAACAAGAGGGTAATAATTATCTTGAGGTAGGTAAAACATTCTTAAACATTACACCAAAATCTCTTTTAGTAAAAGTAAAATGAAAATTAGATATAGTAATACATTTTATTTTTAGAAGTGACAGTATGAATGACGTGAAAAATTTCCAAAGAGTAAGATATACACATCTGACTTTTTTCCCAAAATGCATAAAAGTTGGTAAAAAAAAAAGATGTAACCTCCTTACCCCAATTGATAAAAATCTTTACCAGACATTTCACACAAAATGATACTCAAATGGTAAGTAGGCATGTGAAAAGGTGCTCAACATTATTAGTCAACATAGAAATACAAATGAAAATACAAACAACTACACACCCACCAGAACAGCTACAATGGAAAAGGCAGACAATACCAGTGTCAGTGAAATGTGACACAATTGAAACTTAAAATATACTGATGTGGTGTACATTTATTTAACCTCTTTGGAAAGCAGTTTGGTAGTATCTGCTAAAGTTTTATATGTAACAAGTAATTCAGCAAGTCCATGTCTATTTATACACATGAAAAATTTATATTCATAAATTATTTCCCCAAAGACATGAACAAAATTGCTGATAGCATTTATTACTTTTAATAACCTTAAGGTGATGGAACAACAACCATGTAAAAACTAAAATAAAGCTAGATAATGCTGATATATTTATATATGGAACACTCGATATTGCAAAGATAGTATGTCTCTCTAAATCTAAAAGTCCTAATTTAAATTCAACTCTATATTTAGGAAACTCTAAAACTTACTTCTAAAATTTATTAAGAAGAATTAAAGCCAAGTAAAGTTTAAAAGATAAAAATTAGGAGAGGATCTTGACTAAATACACATTAAAATACTATAAAGTGGTAGTAATTTAAAGAAAACAGTCCTGATATAGAAACCTAAAATATAGCAATTTCAGAGAGTAGAAGTTCAGAAAAAGACTTTTGTATACATAGGCATATGTTGTGTTAAAAAAAAATGGAAAAACAAAAGAGAGTAATATTGAGATAACTGGCTATTCATTTTAGAAAAAGTATCATAAACAGACTTCATAAAATAGAAAGAATAAATCCCAGAAAGGTTAAAAATCTAAGTTTAAAGCTACATAGGCTTCTTACGTCTGCTAATGGGTGTCACAATTATTAGAACAATTTTAGTAATGAAAAAAGTTAAACATGCTGGATAAACTATTAAAATATCTTAGCACCAAAAGACTAAAATAAATACTGAGATCAAACTATACTAACGTCAACTAAAAAGGAAATGGAACCCAACTGAACACTGAAACTCTCCTCCTTTTCGTTTTTTTTCTAAGAGGCAGTTGCAAATCTCAGCAAGTTGGAACTCTGGTTCTGATGAGCGCCTAAGATGAACGGGATGTAAATCAAATTCCAGAGTCCCTGCTGAGGATTCAACTCATCACACGACAAGGGAGAAATCCAAAATTATACACATCAGTGGAAGCAAGAACCAGAATTAAAACAGTTATCATCCAGATTTACAGCCTGTGTTTGTATGTTCTCAAAAACTCAAGCTCAAGCCATCACATTGTTTTAAAGCAGTTCTAGACTGCAAATGCCTTTGTGAGTACAGCAGAGGTGGTTTGGCAAACCCTCTACAAATAGATTTTGAAGTGACTAACACAGGCTCAATGATATATGGTACACTAGAAAACAAGGAATAATGCCTGTGTAGAAACTGAAATGCCAGTCAGGAGAAATACATATGTGAACACTTCAAATACTGAAATGAAGGAATGTATATTATTTAAAAAAATAAAACCATAGTAACTGCATGTAAAACAAAGGAAAAGTTTGAACATTTCTCAAAGAAATTACAGAAAGTGTCACTGAAGATTTTAGAAAGTACCAGTTAGTGTTTCCGAAAATAAAAACTCAATAACAGAAATTTAAATGATGCCAGTTTAAAGCTTAGTAGATAGGAGGGGTTCAGGTTTCACTACAGCAGTGTAAGCCCTTGGAGCACCTCTCTTCCACTGATCACAACTAAAATTTGGCTAAATAAATGTTTATTAAAAGCTATCTGAAAAATCTGAAAATTAAAGAAGGTGAATTGTGGAAGAGAGTGAAACTTTGAGAAGCAACTCTCACCAGGTTTCCTTTTCTGTTTTCTGGTTTGGATTTTGTTCTTTCCTAGCTGTGGCTGGACTTCAATCTTGGGCTCTAATCACAGTGATGTCAGTTGGTAGAACATGGTAGACTCACTGCCCTGTTCATGGCCGGAAAAACAAATAAAAACATTGAAAGAAGCCCAGGCAGACTGGAGTGTGAGCAGGAAATCCAGAAGTAGAGAAAGCCAGGAAAGGGGATCCCTTGTTTTGCAAATGTACCCATGTGTCACAGCCTAATTCCCAAACCATACATGTGTGGGACCAAAATCAAACCTAAGAAAGGCTCTGAGAACTAAACCTTGATTTGAACAACCCACACAAGCTTCAACCAGAGGCCAGGAGTATGGCTGTCTATCTACTGTATATAAATGGTGAAAATTCATTGTTCTCCATCCCTCACATATGACGTGTCAGCTGCTCAAGAGGTAGGAGATTTTTCTATCTGGCTTTTATCGTGTTGACCCACAGATAGGTGTGGGGTAAGGGATGCCAATATGCTCATAATTTACTATCAAGCAAGTAAGAAAAAGCCTGTCTTTGATTGACGGCACCTGTCTATACATTTGGGACAAAATAATACAATTTAAAAAGATAAATATTAAATAACCAGCAAAGGAATTGTCAGTTTTGATCACGTATTCTTCATTCCAATGAATCAACTTTTGTTTTGGTTACTTGGTTTCTTTATTATTAATATCATTTTATTTGCTTTATCATTAATTCCAGCTTTAATTCTTATTTTTAAGAAATTTAAATAATTGTTTTTGATTTTTGCACTGTCTGTTGCTGCTTCTCAATATCCACATTAAATCTTCAAATTTTCTTTTTGAATAATACAAATTTAAACATGAACAATCATATAAGAAAGAACAGGGTGTTTTTTCTTCCTCATCTCCTATGATAATAATATCTTGTTAGGTATTAGATATTTCAATCACAGATCTTCTATTTTGAAGCCCTTGTAAAACTGTTTTTATTATTTTCTATATCCCTAATTTCCAGATGTAAGTTTCAATACTAGTCTGATTTTTTTATTATAACAAGTAACCCACTAATTCTGCATCATTGGGATTCAGAAATTTCTTTAGGAACTTTCCTGCAACGGATGCCTTTCAATTACACTGTTCTCGGTGAAGAGGTGTTAATCTTTCTCTCTTTCTCTCATATTATTGTTCATATTTTGTGTGAATTTATTTTTAATATTTGTTGATACATTTTCCCAAACGAATGTGCTAGAACATTAACTTGGTTATTGGCAATGACATATCTTCAAAAAATGTCAGTTGTGGCCGGCGCGGTGGCTCACGCCTGTAATCCCACCACTTTGGGAGGCCGAGGCAGGTGGATCATGAAGTCAGGAGATGGAGACCATCCTGGCTAACACAGTTAAACCCCGTCTCTACTAAAAAATGCAAAAACAACAAAAACTAGCCTGACGTGGTGGCGGCCAGTGTCTGTAGTCCCAGCTACTTGGGAGGCTGAGGCAGGAGAATGGTATGAACCCAGGAGGCGGAGCTTGCAGTGGGTTCGGATCTCGCCTCGGCACTCCAGCCTAGGAGACAGAGCGAGACTCTGTCTCAAAAAGCAAAAAATAAAAAAAGTTGTATGTTTTAATTTGAAAATCATGTTTTTGAATTCTATAAATAACTTTTGTTGTTTTTCTTCTTAAAATTTTTCATTACTTGTATAATTATATTTTTTTCTTTCTTTTTTTTATTTTTTTGCTGTATAGGCTCTGTGAGTTTTATACTTTCAAGATATTCTGTTCTGGTGCATATCAAGCTTTTGTTTCAAGGTTTATAACTCATTTTAGCATTTCTTGTATGGCTAGTCTGGTAGTAACAAATTCCCTCAGCATTTGCTTGTGTAAAAAAGGCATTATTTCTCCTTCATTTATAAAACTTAGTTTCGCTGGATACAAAATTCTTGGCTGACTGCTATTTTGTTTAAGGACACTAAAGTTAGGACCCTGATCCATTCTGGCTTGTAAAGTTTCTGCTGAGAAATCTCCTGTTTGTCTGAGCGGTTTTTCGTTACAGGTTACCTGATGATTTTGTCTCACTGCTTTTAGAATTCTCTCCTTCATGTTGACTTTAGATAGTCTGATGACTATATACCTTGGTGATGTCCTTTCTACAGTGAACTACTAGGTATTCTTTGAGCTTCTTGCATTTGGATATTTAAGGCCAGGCAACTTTTCTTCAATTATTCCCTCAAATAATTTCAAAGCTTTTTGCTTTCGCTTCTCCCTCAGAAACACCAATGATTCTTAGGTTTGTCAGTTTCACATAATTCCATATTTCTTGGAAATCTTGTTCATTTCTTTTAATTCTTTTTGTTAAAATTTTGATTGTGTTAATGCAAAAGCCTCATCTTCAAGCTCTGCAATTCTTTCTTTTACTTGATCTTGTCTATTGTTAAAACATTGTGCTGCATTTTTGTAATTCCCTAAGTGTGTCTTTTATTTCCAGAAGTTCAGATTAATTTTTCTTTAAAATATCGATGTCTTGGAAAATTTCTGATTTGTATTCTGATTTACAATTTTTTTTTTTTTACGTTGGTATTCACCTTTCTCTATTATCTCCTTGGGTAGCTTAATAATCACCCTTTTGAATTTTTTGTGTGGTAATTCCAAGATTTCATCTTGGTTTGGATCCATTGCTAGTGTGCTCTTTTGGGCTAGTGTGATATTTTGGGGGTGTAATAAAATGCTATTTTGTCATATTGACAGAACTATTTTATGGTTTCTTCTCATAGATTATTTCTTCCAATTATTTTTGAATTTATTTTTGATTTGACTATATTCTTCTTTATTTTCTTTTTTCCCCCTTGAGGATGTGATTTTTAATGTTGATAGTTTATCATAGCCTAATTTGATACTTGATGCTGTCAGGGATGAAAACTCTGGATGAGTTACTTGGTTATCGTGGGTCTTTGTATGGTGGCTTTCTCAGATGCTGGATGTTTTAATAATAGGAATGTGTTTGGTGTGTGAACAGGTTTACCGTGTCCTATGGGGTTGGAATGCCAGAGGTCTCTTGAAGCTTATCTCATTCTCCCAATGGTGTGCACTTTTTATTTATTTATATTTTCCACAGTATTTTATTTACTGGGTTGAGTGGTTCAGGCTTCAAGCCAGTAGGGGAGGTGTCTATCGGCAAATACTGGTTGTGGCTAAAGCAGGTGGGTTAATGTAATACCCAATGCTGGGCAGAAGTCCCAGCCTTAACAGCAGCAGCTGGGGAACTGCCAGTGAAACATACTGAGGTCTTTTTGGGCAGGAGAGAGAGAGAGAGCCATATTAGCTCCTTTGCTAGTCCAGCAGGAAAGTGATCCACCTCCCAGTCACACTCATGACCCAGTGTTCTGGCTATTCAGATCAAACAGGTACTGCTTTTCATCTTCAGGAATGTTAATGTTTCATATAGAGATGGATTGTGACTCTACCCCTTGTGCAAGACTGATCCTGAAAGGCATACCTTCTGCAGGGATATAGTCACCCTGAAGTGTTCCAGAATGGCCAGCTGCAGGTATACCCACTCCAAGCTCCCATGGGAGAAGCCCCAGCTATGTCTACAGTGGTGGATAGGGGGGAAAAGAAGTCCCCTCCCCTTCTCCAGGACTCCCCATGAGCACCAGGGTTGCCTGATTGTTTGGGTAGAATTTAAGACTTTCCCCACTGATCCCAGCACTACACTGGTGCCTCTGCTGAAAGAAACTTCCCACAAGTGGAAAGTTCTGGGACTCAAGGCCTACCATCTGGATTCTCTTGTCCCACATGCTGCTCCCTTGATGTGGTACACTCCTCCCTCCCCTAGGAGTAGGAGTCCCTGAGAGCCAGACTACTGTGAATGCTGATGCTCCTCTGAGTCTATCCACCCAGCTAGACTGCAACACAACAGGCTAGTATTGGGGAATGTCTGCAAGGGATCAGTGATGTGACCTGTCCTCAGTCTCCCAGCAGAGGGTACCAGAACCATCTCTGATGGGAGTGTCAGGGGAGGGAAGCAGGCTCTATGAGATTCCTTAGTTATGAATAGCCTTAGTGTGTTGGCTTTCTCAAATTCTCGTTGTAGTAGTAATGAACTGGTCACATGGGCAGGTCAAGGACCTCCTGGTTAGCCAGGGTAATGTGGGCAGTGGTGATAACAGAGGTCAGGCACAGATTTTCTCTTTACTGTGCACTATGTTATTCTATCTGCAGATGGTATTATGGACTGTGTTCCTGCAGATGCTGTAATGGACTGTGTTGGCTGCCCTCTAGCCAGGACGTGGTACTTGCAAAAGAGTGGCAGCTGCGGGGTACCAATGGGATTTATGCCTGCCTTATGTTACCCTGAAGAAGTGCTCCGGTGTCTCAGGCAATGTGCAGAGCCATAGAGCTCCCAAAAGTTTCCGTCCTTTGTGTTAAGCTACCAGGGTGAGTGAAGGAGTAATGCCAGGTGTGGGCCGGGTCAGACAAGTCTGCACTTGGGATCTCCACGTGCAGGACAAGTAGCAGTCCCAGTGGGGAATCTGAGGGCTGTTCTCTGGCTACTAGAGTAATGTTCCAGGGAGGAGCACAGCTGCCTTTGCTGTACAGAAGAGTCCACACAGGGAGTGGAGAGAAGCAGGTGGCCTTAAGTCCAATCCAGCCCCCATGCACTTGGAAAGTCAGGTCTCACACCCATAGTGTTCCACTAGCAACAGGTAGCTAGGTTCCAGGCAGTCTGCACTCAAAACTGAAAACTGCCTTAGGCCATGAGCCTTCCCCAAGGAAACAGAAACCAGGCTTTCAAGCCATGCCCCTCCTGGTCTATCCATGAAGCAGTGGCACCCAGCTCCTGTGCTCTTGGCTGCAGCACACTTCCCACTTGCCCCTCAGTTCTGGCCAAGAGAGTTCATTCCCATTCAAGATTATATTGTGAATCTCAGTTTGGAGCTACTCTCAACCTGTGACCACTGCCTCAGTAGGCTGGCAGACTTCTGGGAGGTCCCCTATGAGCTAGCATCAAAAATGATTTCCCTTTATAATAGAATGATTTTTATTCCTTTGGGTATATACTTAGTAATGGGATTGCTGGATCAAATGGTTTTTCTGTCTTTAAGGAATTGCCACACTTGTCTTCCAGCACTCTTCACAATAGCAAAGACATGGAATCAACTTCAATGCCCATTAATGACAGACCAGATAAAGAAAATGTGGTGCATATACACCATGGAATACTATGCAGCCATAAAAAAGAATGAGACCATGTCCTTTGCAGGGACACAGATGAAGCTGGAGTCCATTATCTACAGAAAACTAACACAGGAACAGAGAAACCAAATACTGCATGTTTTCACTTATAAGTGGGAGCTAAAGGATGAGAACACATGGACACATACAGAGGAACAACATGGACTGGGGTCTATCAGAGGGTGGAGAGTGGAAGGAGGGAGAGGATCAGGAAAAATGACTAATAGGTATTAGTCTTAATACCTGCGTGATGAGACAGTCTGTACAACAAACCCCCATAACACAAGTTTACCTATATAACAAACCTGCACTTCTACTCTTGAACTTAAAATAAAAGTTTAAAAAAAGGAATGGATTCCCTTGACCCCACTGGAGACTGGGAACACTCACAAAGGGCCTCTTGATGCTGCTCTTACGTATTCCCCGCCACTGACTAAATCAGCTTCAGCACTAGCTAGGGTTAAGGGCTTCCCCCGTGGCCTGGATTGCTAGGTTCCCCAATGGGAGTGTACATCCCAGAGGCAGTTTATCCTCTCTCACACTCTGGGGACTTCCAGTTTTCCAGCTGGCTCATAGTGTAGGCTGCAGCCTGCCACCTCTTTCAAAAGGTCTGTGGTTTCTTTCAGGATTCCTACTAAGTTCCTGCGTTGCTTCTGGGTAAGAAGTATGCATCATGAATCTCTTACACACGATTTTATCTTTCCAAGTGGAAGAGGCATGCTAAAAATGCCTCCAATTTGCCACCTTGGAAAAACAAACAAAATAAAACAAAACAACAAAACAGCAATCATTTCTGTATGGCAATGTTCAAATTAAATTATTTCCCTTTAATATGTCCAGGGTATTCTAGGCTTTTGAATGGCTTCAAGCTAGTTCCCATCTTTATCTAATCCACACTCTGATTATGTTTGAAAGAAAATAAGCAAATTAAGACTTCTGTGGGAAGGTGCTATTAGTCCTGGGTCACTGGGCAACATTTCCACATAATGCAGTCAGATCAGGATGTAGGGTTGCAGTTCTGTGAATCCAGGCACAGACCCCACAGTATGAAGAGTACCCAGTGTGATTTCACACAATCAAAGTCTTTGAGTGCATTACTACTGCCATTATGAATAGAAAGAATAAAATACAATGTGCATATGAAAAGAACTTGAAATTTTGCAAAATATTCTCAAATGCAAGATGTACCACAGTGAACCATGCTGTGAAGTATTATTATATATATATTAATATAGAAATTAAGCCAGGTGCAGTGGTGGTTGCATTTAGTCCCAGGTACTCAGGAAGTTAAGGTGGGAGGATCCCTTGAGCTCAGGAGTTGCAGACCAGCCTAAGCACTATAGTGAGACCTTGTCTATAAAACATAAATGACTAATAAGAAAATACTTATATCAATTAAATTTCTGTGGAAAAATCTGGATCTGAAATTAGAAATTAAATAATTTTCTGTAATCAGTGAAATTTATTGAATTTGAGTTCATTAAAATTTATATTCTGTTCTAGTAAAATAGAGACATGTTAACATTGTTCAACTTTATCCTCTTATAAATGAGAAGAAAATGGTTTTTTTTTCTTTTGGAATAATCTTAATTGTTTACTTATTTTTGACTTTTATTTTAGGTTCAGGGATACACATGAAGGTTTGTTATATAGGTAAATTCATGTGACAAGAGATTGTTGTACAGATTATTTTATCACCCAGGTACTAATCATACTACCCCATAGTTATTTTTTCTACACCTCTTCCTCCATCCACCCTCCACCCTCAAATAGATACCCCACTATCTGTTATTCTTTTCTTTATGGTCATGAGTTCTCTTCATTTAGTTTCCATTTTTAAGTGAGAACATGAGATATTTGGTTTTCTGTTCATGTGTCAGTTTGCTAAGGTTGAGAACCTCCAGCTCCATCCATGTTCCCTCAAAAGATATAATCTCATTTTTTATGGTTTTATAGTATTCCATGGTGTATATGTGTCACATTTCCTTTATCCAATTTGTCACTGACGGACATTTAGGTTGATTCCATGTCTTTGCTACTGTGAATGGTGCTGCAACGAACATTTGTATGTATGAATCTTCATGGTAAAATAATTTATATTCTTCTTGATATATCCAGTAATGGGATTGCTGGTTCAAATGGTAGTTCTATTTTCAGCTGTTTGAGGAATCATCACACTGCTTTCCACCATGGTTGGACTAATTTACACTCCCACCAATAGTGTGTAAGTGTTTCCATTTCTCTGCAACCTTGCCAGTATCTGTTATTTTTTGACCTTTTAATAATGACCATTCTGACTAACGTGAGATGGTATCTCATTGTGCTTTTGATTTGCATTTCTCTAATGATCAGTGATGTTGAGCTTTTTTTCAACATGCATGTTGGCTGCATATATGTCTTCTTTTAAGAAGTGTATGTTCATGTCCTTTGTCCACTTTTTTACGGGGTTATCTTACTCTTGTAAATTTAAGTTCCTTATAGATGCTGGATATTAGACCTTTGTCAGATGCATAGTTGTCAAATATTTTCTCTCATTCTGTAGATTGTCTGTTTACTCCATTACTAGTATTTTTTTTTTTTTTTTTTTTGCTATGCAGAAGCTCTTTAGTTTAAATAGATCCAATTTGTCAATTTTTGCTTTCGTTTCAATTGCTTTTGGCATCTTTGTCATAAAATCTTTGCTTGTTCCTATATCCAAGATGGTATTGCCTAGGTTATCTTCCAGGGTTTTTATAGTTTTGGGTTTTACATTAAATCTGTAATCCATCTTGAGTTGACTTTTGTAGATAGTGTAAGAAAGAGGTCCAGTTTGAATCATCTTTATATGGCTAGCTAGTTATCCCAGCACCATCTATTGAATAGGGAGTCTTTTCCTCATTGTTTGTTTTTGTCAGATTTGTCAAAGATCAGATGGCTGATGCTCAGGGATAGGAAGAATCAATATCATTAAAATGGCCATATTGCCCAAAGCAATTTACAGATTCAATGTTATTCTTATTAAACTATCAATGACATTCTTCATGTAACTAGAAAAAACTATTTTGAAATTGATATGGAACCAAAAGTGAGCCTGAATATCCAAGGCAATCCTGAACAAAAGCACAAAACTGGAGGCATCACATTACCAGACTTCAAACTATACTAAAGGGCTACAGTAATCAAAACAGCATGGCACTGACACAAAAGCAGGTTTCTAGACCAGTGATCCAATAGAGAATCCAGAAATAAAACTGCACACCTATAATTATCTCCTCTTCCACACCTATGCACACCTACAAAAATGAATATTTCCAAGGCAAATCTATATCACTACACTGTTAAATTTGTTTTCTTTTTTTTTTTTTTTATTATACTTTAAGTTCTAGGGTACATGTGCATAATGTGCAGGTTTGTTACATATGTATACATGTGCCATGTTGGGGTGCTGCACACATCCACTCGTCAGCACCCATCAATTCATCATTTATATCAGGTATAACTCCCCAATGCAATCCCTCCCCCCTCCCCCCTCCCCATGATAGGCCCCATTGTGTGATGTTCCTCTTCCCGAGTCCAGGTGAACTCATTGTTCAGTTCCCACCTATGAGTGAGAACATGCGGTGTTTGGTTTTCTCTTCTTGTGATAGTTTGCTAAGAATGATGGTTTCCAGCTGCATCCATGTCTCTACAAAGGATGCAAACTCATCCTTTTTTATGGCTGCATAGTATTCCATGGTGTATATGTGCCACATTTTCTTAATCCAGTCTGTCACTGATGGACATTTGGGTTGATTCCAAGTCTTTGCTATTGTGAATAGTGCCGCAATAAACATACGTGTGCATGTGTCTTTGTAGTAGCATAATTTATAATCCTTTGGGTATATACCCAGTAGTGGGATGGCTGGGTCATATGGTACATCTAGTTCTAGATCCTTGAGGAATTGCCATACTGTTTTCCATAATGGTTGAACTAGTTTACAATCCCACCAACAGTGTAAAAGTGTTCCTATTTCTCCACATCCTCTCCAACACCTGTTGCTTCCTGATTTTTTAGTGATTGCCATTCTAACTGGTGTGAGATGGTATCTCACTGTGGTTTTGATTTGCATTTCTCTGATGGCGAGTGATGATGAGCTTTATTTCATGTGTCTGTTGGCTGTATGAATGTCTTCTTTTGACAAATGTCTGTTCATATCCTTTCCCCACTTTTTGATGGGGTTGTTTGTTTTTTTCTTGTATATTTGTTTGAGTTCTTTGTAGATTCTGGAAATTAGCCCTTTGTCAGATGAGTAGATTGCAAAAATTTTCTCCCATTCTGTAGGTCGCCTGTTCACTCTGATGGTACTTTCTTTTGCTGTGCAGAAGCTCTTTAGTTTAATTAGATCCCATTTGTCAATTTTGGCTTTTGCTGCCATTGCTTTTGGTGTTTTAGACATGAAGTCCTTGCCCATGCCTATGTCCTGAATGGTACTACCTAGATTTTCTTCTAGGGTTTTTATGGTATTAGGTCTAACATTTAAGTCTCTCATTCATCTTGAATTAATCTTCATATAAGGAGTAAGGAAAGGATCCAATTTCAGCTTTCTACTTATGGCTAGCCAATTTTCCCAGCACCGCTTATTAAATAGGGAATCCTTTCCCATTTCTTGTTTTTGTCAGGTTTGTCAAAGATCAGATGGTTGTAGATGTGTGGCATTATTTCTGAGGGCTCCGTTCTGTTCCATTGGTCTATATCTCTGTTTTGGTACCAGTACCATGCTGTTTTGGTTACTGTAGCCTTGTAGTATAGTTTGAAATCAGGTAGCGTGACGCCTCCGGCTTTGTCCTTTTGACTTAGGATTGTCTTGGCAATGCGGGCTCTTTTTTGGTTCCATATGAACTTTAAAGCAGTTTTTTCCAATTCGGTGAAGAAACTCATTGGTAGCTTGATGGGGATGGCATTGAATCTATA